>NC_136906.1:83095075-83116174 GCF_949606895.1 Notothenia rossii | reverse complement strand
TCTGATGTAGTATATGATGTAGTATCTGATGTAGTATCTGATGTAGTATATGATGTAGTATCTGATGTTAGTATCTGATGTAGTATATGATGTAGTATAAGATGTAGTATCTGATGTAGTATCTGATGTAGTTATATGATGTAGTATCTGATGTAGTATCTGATGTAGTACTATGATGTAGTATTGATGTAGTATCTGATGTAGTATATGATGTAGTATATGATGTAGTATCTGATGTAGTATATGATGTAGTATCTGATGTAGTATCTGATGTAGTATATGATGTAGTATATGATGTAGTATCTGATGTAGTATCTGATGTAGTATATGATGTAGTATATGATGTAGTATCTGATGTAGTATATGATGTAGTATCTGATGTAGTATCTGATGTAGTATCTGATGTAGTATACTGATGTAGTATATGATGTAGTATATGATGTAGTATATGATGTAGTATCTGATGTAGTATATGATGTAGTATATGATGTAGTATCTGATGTAGTATCTGATGTAGTATATGATGTTAGTATATGATGTAGTATCTGATGTAGTATATGATGTAGTATCTGATGTAGTATCTGATGTAGTATATTATGTAGTATCTGATGTAGTATCTGATGTAGTATATGATGTAGTATATGATGTAGTATATGATGTAGTATCTGATGTAGTATATGATGTAGTATATGATGTAGTATATGATGTAGTATCTGATGTAGTATTATGATGTAGTATATGATGTAGTATCTGATGTAGTATCTGATGTAGTATATGATGTAGTATATGATGTAGTATCTGATGTAGTATCTGATGTAGTATCTGATGTAGTATATGATGTAGTATCTTGATGTAGTATCTGATGTAGTATCTGATGTAGTATCTGATGTAGTATATGATGTAGTATCTGATGTAGTATCTGATGTAGTATCTGATGTAGTATATGATGTAGTATCTGATGTAGTATATGATGTGTATCTGATGTAGTATCTGATGTAGTATCTGATGTAGTATATGATGTAGTATATGATGTAGTATCTGATGTAGTATATGATGTAGTATATGATGTAGTATCTGATGTAGAATATGATGTAGTATATGATTGTAGTATATGATGTAGTATCTGATGTAGTATATGATGTAGTATATGATGTAGTATATGATGTAGTATCTGATGTAGTATATGATGTAGTATCTGATGTAGTATCTGATGTAGTATATGATGTAGTATCTGATGTAGTATCTGATGTAGTATATGATGTAGTATATGATGTAGTATATGATGTAGTATCTGATGTAGTATATGATGTAGTATCTGATGTAGTATCTGATGTAGTATATGATGTAGTATCTGATGTAGATCTGATGTAGTATATGATGTAGTATATGATGTAGTATATGATGTAGTATCTGATGTAGTATATGATGTAGTATCTGATGTAGTATCTGATGTAGTATATGATGTAGTATCTGATGTAGTATCTGATGTAGTATCTGATGTAGTATATGATGTAGTATCTGATGTAGTATATGATGTAGTATATGATGTAGTATCTGATGTAGTATATGATGTAGTATATGATGTAGTATATGATGTAGTATCTGATGTAGTATATGATGTAGTATATGATGTAGTATATGATGTAGTATCTGATGTAGTATATGATGTAGTATCTGATGTAGTATCTGATGTAGTATATGATGTAGTATCTGATGTAGTATCTGATGTAGTATATGATGTAGTATCTGATGTAGTATCTGATGTAGTATATGATGTAGTATCTGATGTAGTATATGATGTAGTATCTGATGTAGTATATGATGTAGTATATGATGTAGTATCTGATGTAGTATATGATGTAGTATCTGATGTAGTATCTGATGTAGTATATGATGTAGTATATGATGTAGTATTATTGATGTAGTATCTGATGTAGTATCTGATGTAGTATATGATGTAGTATCTGATGTAGTATATGATGTAGTATCTGATGTAGTATATGATGTAGTATCTGATGTAGTATCTGATGTAGTATATGATGTAGTATATGATGTAGTATATGATGTAGTATATGATGTAGTATCTGATGTAGTATCTGATGTAGTATATGATGTAGTATCTGATGTAGTATATGATGTAGTATCTGATGTAGTATATGATGTAGTATATGATGTAGTATCTGATGTAGTATCTGATGTAGTATATGATGTAGTATCTGATGTAGTATATGATGTAGTATATGATGTAGTATATGATGTAGTATCTGATGTAGTATATGATGTAGTATCTGATGTAGTATCTGATGTAGTATATGATGTAGTATATGATGTAGTATCTGATGTAGTATATGATGTAGTATATGATGTAGTATATGATGTAGTATCTGATGTAGTATCTGATGTAGTATATGATGTAGTATCTGATGTAGTATATGATGTAGTATCTGATGTAGTATATGATGTAGTATCTGATGTAGTATCTGATGTAGTATATGATGTAGTATATGATGTAGTATCTGATGTAGTATCTGATGTAGTATATGATTGTAGTATCTGATGTAGTATATGATGTAGTATATGATGTAGTATCTGATGTAGTATCTGATGTAGTATATGATGTAGTATATGATGTAGTATATGATGTAGTATATTATGTAGTATCTGATGTAGTATATGATGTAGTATCTGATGTAGTATCTGATGTAGTATATGATGTAGTATATGATGTAGTATCTGATGTAGTATCTGATGTAGTATATGATGTAGTATCTGATGTAGTATATGATGTAGTATATTATGTAGTATATGATGTAGTATATGATGTAGTATATGATGTAGTATCTGATGTAGTATATGATTGTAGTATTATGATGTAGTATATGATGTTAGTATATGATGTAGTATCTGATGTAGTATCTGATGTAGTATCTGATGTAGTATATGATGTAGTATATGATGTAGTATCTGATGTTAGTATCTGATGTAGTATATGATGTAGTATCTGATGTAGTATATGATGTAGTATATGATGTAGTATATGATGTAGTATATGATGTAGTATATGATGTAGTATATGATGTAGTATCTGATGTAGTATATGATGTAGTATCTGATGTAGTATATGATGTAGTATCTGATGTAGTATATGATGTAGTATATGATGTAGTATATGATGTAGTATCTGATGTAGTATATGATGTAGTATATGATGTAGTATCTGATGTAGTATATGATGTAGTATCTGATGTAGTAATGATGTAGTATATGATGTAGTATCTGATGTAGTATATGATGTAGTATATGATGTAGTATTGATGTAGTATATGATGTAGTATCTGATGTAGTATATGATGTAGTATATGATGTAGTATCTGATGTAGTATATGATGTAGTATATTATGTAGTATATGATGTAGTATCTGATGTAGTATCTGATGTAGTATCTGATGTAGTATATGATGTAGTATATGATGTAGTATATGATGTAGTATCTGATGTAGTATATGATGTAGTATATGATGTAGTATATTATGTATATCTGATGTAGTATATGATGTAGTATCTGATGTAGTATCTGATGTAGTATATGATGTAGTATATGATGTAGTATCTGATGTAGTATCTGATGTAGTATATGATGTAGTATATGATGTAGTATCTGATGTAGTATATGATGTAGTATATGATGTAGTATATGATGTAGTATCTGATGTAGTATACTGATGTAGTATCTGATGTAGTATATGAGTAGTATATGATGTAGTTTATGATGTAGTATTGATGTAGTATCTGATGTAGTATATGATGTAGTATATGATGTAGTATATGATGTAGTATCTGATGTAGTATATGATGTAGTATATGATGTAGTATATGATGTAGTATATGATGTAGTATATTATGTAGTATATGATGTAGTATCTGATGTAGTATCTGATGTAGTATATGATGTAGTATATGATGTAGTATCTGATGTAGTATATGATGTAGTATCTGATGTAGTATATGATGTAGTATATGATGTAGTATTGATGTAGTATCTGATGTAGTATATGATGTAGTATCTGATGTAGTATATGATGTAGTATCTGATGTAGTATCTGATGTAGTATCTGAGTAGTATATGATGTAGTATCTGATGTAGTATATGATGTAGTATATGATGTAGTATCTGATGTAGTATATGATGTAGTATATGATGTAGTATCTGATGTAGTATATGATGTAGTATCTGATGTAGTATCTGATGTAGTATCTGATGTAGTATATGATGTAGTATCTGATGTAGTATCTGATGTAGTATATGATGTAGTATCTGATGTAGTATCTGATGTAGTATCTGATGTAGTATCTGATGTAGTATATGATGTAGTATATGATGTAGTATCTGATGTAGTATATGATGTAGTATATGATGTAGTATCTGATGTAGTATATGATTGTTAGTATATGATGTAGTATCTGATGTAGTATATGATGTAGTATATGATGTAGTATATGATGTAGTATCTGATGTAGTATCTGATGTAGTATATGATGTAGTATATGATGTAGTATCTGATGTAGTATATGATGTAGTATCTGATGTAGTATCTGATGTAGTATCTGATGTAGTATATGATGTAGTATCTGATGTAGTATATGATGTAGTATCTGATGTAGTATATGATGTAGTATATGATGTAGTATCTGATGTAGTATCTGATGTAGTATATGATGTAGTATATGATGTAGTATATTATGTAGTATATTATGTAGTATATGATGTAGTATCTGATGTAGTATCTGATGTAGTATATGATGTAGTATATGATGTAGTATATGATGTAGTATATGATGTAGTATATGATGTAGTATCTGATGTAGTATCTGATGTAGTATATTATGTAGTATCTGATGTAGTATATTATGTAGTATCTGATGTAGTATATGATGTAGTATATGATGTAGTATATGATGTAGTATATGATGTAGTATATGATGTAGTATATGATGTAGTATATTATGTAGTATATTATGTAGTATATTATGTAGTATATGATTAGTATCTGATGTAGTATCTGATGTAGTATATGATGTAGTATCTGATGTAGTATCTGATGTAGTATATGATGTAGTATATGATGTAGTATCTGATGTAGTATTGATGTAGTATCTGATGTAGTATCTATGTAGTTCTGATGTAGTATATGATGTAGTATCTGATGTAGTATATGATGTAGTATCTGATGTAGTATATGATGTAAGTATATGATGTAGTATCTGATGTAGTATCTGATGTAGTATATGATGTAGTATATGATGTAGTATATTATGTAGTATATTATGTAGTATATTATGTAGTATATGATGTAGTATCTGATGTAGTATCTGATGTAGTATATGATGTAGTATATGATGTAGTATATGATGTAGTATATGATGTAGTATATGATGTAGTATCTGATGTAGTATCTGATGTAGTATATTATTAGTATCTGATGTAGTATATTATGTAGTATCTGATGTAGTATATGATGTAGTATATGATGTAGTATATGATGTAGTATCTGATGTAGTATATGATGTAGTATATGATGTAGTATATGATGTAGTATATGATGTAGTATATGATGTAGTATATGATGTAGTATCTGATGTAGTATCTGATGTAGTATATTATGTAGTATCTGATGTAATATATGATGTAGTATCTGATGTAGTATCTGATGTAGTATATGATGTAGTATATGATGTAGTATATTATGTAGTATATTATGTAGTATATTATGTAGTATATGATGTAGTATCTGATGTAGTATCTGATGTAGTATCTGATGTAGTATATTATGTAGTATATGATGTAGTATATGATGTAGTATATGATGTAGTATATTATGTAGTATATGATGTAGTATCTGATGTAGTATCTGATGTAGTATATTATGTAGTATCTGATGTAGTATATGATGTAGTATCTGATGTAGTATATGATGTAGTATCTGATGTAGTATATGATGTAGTATCTGATGTAGTATCTGATGTGTATCTGATGTAGTATATGATGTAGTATCTGATGTAGTATCTGATGTAGTATATGATGTAGTATATGATGTAGTATATGATGTAGTATATGATGGTAGTATCTGATGTAGTATATGATGTAGTATCTGATGTAGTATCTGATGTAGTATATGATGTAGTATCTGATGTAGTATCTGATGTAGTATATGATGTAGTATCTGATGTAGTATCTGATGTAGTATATGATGTAGTATATGATGTAGTATATGATGTAGTATATGACGTAGTATCTGATGTAGTATCTGATGTAGTATATGATGTAGTATATGATGTAGTATATGATGTAGTATATGATGTAGTATCTGATGTAGTATCTGATGTAGTATATTATGTAGTATCTGATGTAGTATATGATGTAGTATCTGATGTAGTATCTGATGTAGTATATGATGTAGTATCTGATGTAGTATCTGATGTAGTATATGATGTAGTATATGATGTAGTATATTATGTAGTATATGATGTAGTATCTGATGTAGTATCTGATGTAGTATATGATGTAGTATCTGATGTAGTATCTGATGTAGTATATTATGTAGTATATGATGTAGTATCTGATGTAGTATCTGATGTAGTATATGATGTAGTATATTATGTAGTATATGATGTAGTATATGATGTAGTATATTATGTAGTATATGATGTAGTATCTGATGTAGTATCTGATGTAGTATCTGATGTAGTATATGATGTAGTATATTATGTAGTATATGATGTAGTATATGATGTAGTATCTGATGTAGTATATGATGTAGTATCTGATGTAGTATATGATGTAGTATCTGATGTAGTATATGATGTAGTATCTGATGTAGTATATGATGTAGTATATTATGTAGTATATGATGTAGTATCTGATGTAGTATATGATGTAGTATATGATGTAGTATATTATGTAGTATATGATGTAGTATATTATGTAGTATATGATGTAGTATCTGATGTAGTATATGATGTAGTATATGATGTAGTATCTGATGTAGTATATGATGTAGTATCTGATGTAGTATATGATGTAGTATATGATGTAGTATATTATGTAGTATATGATGTAGTATCTGATGTAGTATATGATGTAGTATATGATGTAGTATCTGATGTAGTATATAATGTAGTATCTGATGTAGTATATGAGGTAGTATATTATGTAGTATATGATGTAGTATCTGATGTAGTATATGATGTAGTATCTGATGTAGTATCTGATGTAGTATCTGATGTAGTATCTGATGTAGTATATGATGTAGTATATTATGTAGTATATGATGTAGTATCTGATGTAGTATATGATGTAGTATATGATGTAGTATCTGATGTAGTATCTGATGTAGTATCTGATGTAGTATCTGATGTAGTATCTGATGTAGTATATGATGTAGTATCTGATGTAGTATCTGATCTAGTATCTGATGTAGTATCTGACGTAGTGTATGATGTAGTATCTTCTGACGTAGTATATGATGTAGTATCTGACGTAGTATCTGACGTAGTATCTGATGTAGTATCTGACGTAGTATCTGACGTAGTATCTGATGTAGTATCTGATGTAGTATCTGATGTAGTATCTTCTGACGTAGTATATGATGTAGTATCTGACGTAGTATATGATGTAGTATCTGACGTAGTATATGATGTAGTATCTGATGTAGTATCTGATGTAGTATCTTTTGACGTAGTATATGATGTAGTATCTGACGTAGTATATGATGTAGTATCTGACGTAGTATCTGATGTAGTATCTGATGTAGTATATTATGTAGTATCTGATGTAGTATCTGACGTAGTATATGATGTAGTATCTGACGTAGTATATGATGTAGTATCTGACGTAGTATCTGATGTAGTATCTGATGTAGTATCTGACGTAGTATCTGATGTAGTATCTGATGTAGTATCTGACGTAGTATATGATGTAGTATCTGATGTAGTATCTGACGTAGTATATGATGTAGTATCTGATGTAGTATCTGACGTAGTATATGATGTAGTATCTGATGTAGTATCTGATGTAGTATCTGACGTAGTATATGATGTAGTATCTGATGTAGTATCTGACGTAGTATATGATGTAGTATCTGATGTAGTATCTGATGTAGTATCTGACGTAGTATATGATGTAGTATCTGATGTAGTATCTGACGTAGTATATGATGTAGTATCTGATGTAGTATCTGATGTAGTATCTGACGTAGTATATGATGTAGTATCTGACGTAGTATATGATGTAGTATCTGACGTAGTATACTGTGTACCTGGGATGTGGTTGATTCCACAGTCGATGACCACCGCCCCCTCCTTCAGCCATTCACCTCTCACCATCTCCGCTCGCCCCGCCCCCACCACCAGGATTTCAGCGCGGCCCACCTGCAGATACAAGTACTCAGCTACTGAAGTACTATTTCACATGTACTTTACTCCATCCATCAAATCCTCGGTTACAGAACACACGATACTCTGATGACCAGAGGAGTATTAGAGTACAAATACTTCTGATTACTCTTTACTTTGACTTCTTACATGTTGAACACAAATACCTGTACTTTCTACTTCTTACATGTTGAACACAAATACCTGTACTTTCTACTTCTTACATGTTGAACACAAATACCTGTACTTTCTACTTCTTACATGTTGAACACAAATACCTGTACTTTCTACTTCTTACATGTTGAACACAAATACCTGTACTTTCTACTTCTTACATGTTGAACACTAATACCTGTACTTTCTACTTCTCACATGTTGAACACTAATACCTGTACTTTCTACTTCTTACATGTTGAACTCAAATACCTGTACTTTCTACTTCTTACATGTTGAACACAAATACCTGTACTTTCTACTTCTTACATGTTGAACACAAATACCTGTACTTTCTACTTCTTACATGTTGAACTCTAATACCTGTACTTTCTACTTCTTACATGTTGAACACAAATACCTGTACTTTCTACTTCTTACATGTTGAACTCAAATACCTGTACTTTCTACTTCTCACATGTTGAACACTAATACCTGTACTTTCTACTTCTTACATGTTGAACTCAAATACCTGTACTTTCTACTTCTCACATGTTGAACACAAATACCTGTACTTTCTACTTCTTACATGTTGAACACAAATACCTGTACTTTCTACTTCTTACATGTTGAACTCAAATACCTGTACTTTCTACTTCTTACATGTTGAACACAAATACCTGTACTTTCTACTTCTTACATGTTGAACACAAATACCTGTACTTTCTACTTCTTACATGTTGAACTCAAATACCTGTACTTTCTACTTCTTACATGTTGAACACAAATACCTGTACTTTCTACTTCTTACATTTTGAACTCAAATACCTGTACTTTCTACTTCTTACATGTTGAACACAAATACCTGTACTTTCTACTTCTTACATTTTGAACTCAAATACCTGTACTTTCTACTTCTTACATGTTGAACTCAAATACCTGTACTTTCTACTTCTTACATGTTGAACTCAAATACCTGTACTTTCTACTTCTTACATGTTGAACTCAAATACCTGTACTTTCTACTTCTTACATGTTGAACTCAAATACCTGTACTTTCTACTTCTTACATGTTGAACACAAATACCTGTACTTTCTACTTCTTACATGTTGAACCCAAATACCTGTACTTTCTACTTCTTACATGTTGAACACAAATACCTGTACTTTCTACTTCTTACATGTTGAACACAAATACCTGTACTTTCTACTTCTTACATGTTGAACACAAATACCTGTACTTTCTACTTCTTACATGTTGAACACAAATACCTGTACTTTCTACTTCTCTCATGTTGAACTCAAATACCTGTACTTTCTACTTCTCACATGTTGAACTCAAATACCTGTACTTTCTACTTCTTACATGTTGAACACAAATACCTGTACTTTCTACTTCTTACATGTTGAACACAAATACCTGTACTTTCTACTTCTTACATGTTGAACCCAAATACCTGTACTTTCTACTTCTTACATGTTGAACTCAAATACCTGTACTTTCTACTTCTCACATGTTGAACTCAAATACCTGTACTTTCTACTTCTTACATGTTGAACTCAAATACCTGTACTTTCTACTTCTCACATGTTGAACTCAAATACCTGTACTTTCTACTTCTTACATGTTGAACTCAAATACCTGTACTTTCTACTTCTTACATGTTGAACTCAAATACCTGTACTTTCTACTTCTCACATGTTGAACTCAAATACCTGTACTTTCTACTTCTCACATGTTGAACTCAAATACCTGTACTTTCTACTTCTCACATGTTGAACTCAAATACCTGTACTTTCTACTTCTTACATGTTGAACTCTAATACCTGTACTTTCTACTTCTCACATGTTGAACTCAAATACCTGTACTTTCTACTTCTTACATGTTGAACTCAAATACCTGTACTTTCTACTTCTCACATGTTGAACTCAAATACCTGTACTTTTTACTTCTTACATGTTGAACACAAATACCTGTACTTTCTACTTCTTACATGTTGAACACAAATACCTGTACTTTCTACTTCTTACATGTTGAACACAAATACCTGTACTTTCTACTTCTTACATGTTGAACACAAATACCTGTACTTTCTACTTCTTACATGTTGAACACAAATACCTGTACTTTCTACTTCTTACATGTTGAACTCAAATACCTGTACTTTCTACTTCTTACATGTTGAACTCAAATACCTGTACTTTCTACTTCTTACATGTTGAACACAAATACCTGTACTTTCTACTTCTTACATGTTGAACTCAAATACCTGTACTTTCTACTTCTTACATGTTGAACTCAAATACCTGTACTTTCTACTTCTTACATGTTAAACACAAATACCTGTACTTTCTACTTCTTACATGTTGAACACGAGTATATGTACTTCTACGTAAAGGATGTGTAACAGTGTGCAACTCGATGTTGACAGGATAACAACTGGTCACTTCTAGAATTGTGTGAGTAACATTCTGTTTTCAGACCTCTCTGTTTCAGTGTGTGTACTCTGTATAAATGCTCTGCAGTTGATCTGACTGAAATTGTGATTTTAAATCTCCAAACCGTTACAGTATCTGTCAGGCAGAAACTTGGGACAACTCATTTGACTGAAACCTTAAAACTGAACTAACTGACTGCTAGGGTTAACTTTGATTTAAACATGTGTAGAATACTAAGAGCTTTATTGAGTAGGTGTAACTGTACTAAGGGTTAAACTCATAACTTTATAACCTAGGGTTTAATGTGATTGTAAAACTATTGTGACACTGAAAACACAATAACAACTCAGGAGGCAGTCTAGATTTCCTTTTGAGGGCCACCAGCTGCAGAGAGCTAACTAATTAAAGGGGCGTGGCCCCACAGCTGTGAGAACTCAGCAATCAGGTGTCCATTTTAGGTAGCTCTTTCCTGGAGCGTCAGCTTCAGCGTCAGACATTAGAGTCCTGCGGGAGTAAGACTGACAAAGACATTAGAGTCCTGTTGGAGTCACGAGGGAGGCAAAGAGGGGGCAAATCCTACTCAGATTGAGCTAAGTATCTCTGGTGTTTTCTTTAGTTTTTAGCCCCTCATGCTATAATCATGTATATTTTCTCCATTCCTGTTCATGTGTCTTCTCGCAACTATCACTGGCCCCGTGTATCTCCTAATCGATTTAACCGGCCTGCTCTGGTCTATCCCACATGCTCCACTGAGATCCAGCATCTCGTTTCAGGGGGCCTGTGGAACTGCCAGTCAGCTGTTCCTAAGGCTGACTTCATCTCTGGCTACGCTTCCCTGCAGTCTCTGGATTTCCTTGCTCTCACGGAGACCTGGATTACTCCATCCAACACATCCACCCCAGCAGCTCTCTCCACAGCATATTCCTTCTCCCATACACCCAGACCCTCTGGCAGAGGAGGGGGCACTGGTCTCCTGCTCTCTCCCAACTGGAGCTTTTCCCTCTTCAAGCTACCTGACTTCACTCCTTCCACCTTTGAACTCCATGGCGTCACAGTAACCCATCCTATACAATGAACCATTGTTGTTCTCTACCGTCCACCAGGCGCCTTGGGGGACTTCTTGGAGGAGTTAGATCATCTCCTCTCACACATCCCTGAAACCTCCCGCTGTACTTCTCTGAGACTTCACCTTCCAGACAGGGAAGACATCTGAACATCTCTGTGAACCACCTTTGCTCTCTCACTGTCTCCATCCCCACCAACTCATAACACTGTCTCCATCCCCACCAACTCATAACACTGTCTCCATCCCCACCAACTCATAACACTGTCTCCATCCCCACCAACTCATAACACTGTCTCCATCCCCACCAACTCATAACACTGTCTCCATCCCCACCAACTCATAACACTGTCTCCGTCCCCATCAACTCATAACACTGTCTCCATCCCCACCAACTCATAACACTGTCTCCATCCCCACCAACTCATAACACTGTCTCTATCCCCACCAACTCATAACACTGTCTCCATCCCCACCAACTCATAACGCTGTCTCCGTCCCCATCAACTCATAACACTGTCTCCGTCCCCACCAACTCATAACACTGTCTCCATCCCCACCAACTCATAACGCTGTCTCCATCCCCACCAACTCATAACACTGTCTCTATCCCCCACCAACTCATAACGCTGTCTCCATCCCCACCAACTCATAACACTGTCTCCATCCCCACCAACTCATAACACTGTCTCCATCCCCACCAACTCATAACACTGTCTCCATCCCCACCAACTCATAACACTGTCTCTATCCCCACCAACTCATAACACTGTCTCCATCCCCACCAACTCATAACACTGTCTCCATCCCCACCAACTCATAACGCTGTCTCCATCCCCACCAACTCATAACACTGTCTCCGTCCCCACCAACTCATAACACTGTCTCCGTCCCCATCAACTCATAACACTGTCTCCATCCCCATCAACTCATAACACTGTCTCCATCCCCACCAACTCATAACACTGTCTCCATCCCCACCAACTCATAACACTGTCTCCATCCCCACAACTCATAACGCTGTCTCCATCCCCACCAACTCATAACACTGTCTCCATCCCCACCAACTCATAACACTGTCTCTATCCCCACCAACTCATAACACTGTCTCCATCCCCACAACTCATAACGCTGTCTCCATCCCCACCAACTCATAACACTGTCTCCATCCCCACCAACTCATAACACTGTCTCCATCCCCACCAACTCATAACACTGTCTCCATCCCCACCAACTCATAACGCTCTCTCCATCCCCACCAACTCATAACGCTGTCTCCGTCCCCACCAACTCATAACACTGTCTCCATCCCCACCAACTCATAACACTGTCTCCATCCCCACCAACTCATAACGCTGTCTCCATCCCCACCAACTCATAACACTGTCTCCATCCCCACCAACTCATAACACTGTCTCCATCCCCACCAACTCATAACACTGTCTCCATCCCCACCAACTCATAACACTGTCTCCATCCCCACCAACTCATAACGCTGTCTCCGTCCCCACCAACTCATAACACTGTCTCCGTCCCCATCAACTCATAACACTGTCTCCATCCCCATCAACTCATAACGCTGTCTCCATCCCCACCAACTCATAACACTGTCTCCATCCCCACCAACTCATAACACTGTCTCCATCCCCACCAACTCATAACGCTGTCTCCATCCCCACCAACTCATAACACTGTCTCCATCCCCACCAACTCATAACGCTCTCTCCATCCCCACCAACTCATAACGCTGTCTCCGTCCCCACCAACTCATAACACTGTCTCCATCCCCACCAACTCATAACACTGTCTCCATCCCCACCAACTCATAACGCTGTCTCCATCCCCACCAACTCATAACGCTGTCTCCATCCCCACCAACTCATAACACTGTCTCCATCCCCACCAACTCATAACACTGTCTCCATCCCCACCAACTCATAACGCTGTCTCCGTCCCCACCAACTCATAACACTGTCTCCGTCCCCATCAACTCATAACACTGTCTCCATCCCCATCAACTCATAACGCTGTCTCCATCCCCACCAACTCATAACACTGTCTCCATCCCCACCAACTCATAACACTGTCTCCATCCCCACCAACTCATAACGCTGTCTCCATCCCCACCAACTCATAACACTGTCTCCATCCCCACCAACTCATAACACTGTCTCCATCCCCACCAACTCATAACGCTGTCTCCATCCCCACCAACTCATAACGCTGTCTCCATCCCCATCAACTCATAACACTGTCTCCATCCCCACCAACTCATAACACTGTCTCCATCCCCACCAACTCATAACGCTGTCTCCATCCCCATCAACTCATAACACTGTCTCCATCCCCATCAACTCATAACGCTGTCTCCATCCCCACCAACTCATAACACTGTCTCCATCCCCACCAACTCATAACACTGTCTCCATCCCCACCAACTCATAACACTGTCTCCATCCCCACCAACTCATAACACTGTCTCCATCCCCACCAACTCATAACACTGTCTCCATCCCCACCAACTCATAACACTGTCTCCATCCCCACCAACTCATAACACTGTCTCCATCCCCACCAACTCATAACACTGTCTCCATCCCCACCAACTCATAACACTGTCTCCATCCCCACCAACTCATAACACTGTCTCCATCCCCACCAACTCATAACACTGTCTCCATCCCCACCAACTCATAACACTGTCTCCATCCCCACCAACTCATAACACTGTCTCCATCCCCACCAACTCATAACACTGTCTCCATCCCCACCAACTCATAACACTGTCTCTATCCCCACCAACTCATAACGCTGTCTCCATCCCCACCAACTCATAACGCTGTCTCCATCCCCACCAACTCATAACACTGTCTCCATCCCCACCAACTCATAACGCTGTCTCCATCCCCACCAACTCATAACACTGTCTCCATCCCCACCAACTCATAACGCTGTCTCCATCCCCACCAACTCATAACACTGTCTCTATCCCCACCAACTCATAACACTGTCTCTATCCCCACCAACTCATAACACTGTCTCCATCCCCACCAACTCATAACACTGTCTCCATCCCCACCAACTCATAACGCTGTCTCCATCCCCACCAACTCATAACACTGTCTCTATCCCCACCAACTCATAACGCTGTCTCCATCCCCACCAACTCATAACGCTGTCTCCATCCCCACCAACTCATAACACTGTCTCTATCCCCACCAACTCATAACACTGTCTCCATCCCCACCAACTCATAACGCTGTCTCCATCCCCACCAACTCATAACGCTGTCTCCATCCCCACCAACTCATAACACTGTCTCTATCCCCACCAACTCATAACACTGTCTCCATCCCCACCAACTCATAACGCTGTCTCCATCCCCACCAACTCATAACACTGTCTCCATCCCCACCAACTCATAACACTGTCTCAGTCCCCACCAACTCATAACGCTGTCTCCATCCCATCCAGAGAGAGTCCATCCATGGACTCTCTCTCTCCTCTCTCCTCTCTCATCCTCTCTGGACTCTCTCTCTCCTCTCTCCTCTCTCATCCTCTCTGGACTCTCTCTCTCCTCTCTCCTCTCTCATCCTCTCTGGACTCTCTCCTCTCTCCTCTCTCATCCTCTCTGGACTCTCTCTGTCCTCTGTCCTCTCTGGACTCTCTCTCTCTCCTCTCTCCTCTCTCCTCTCTCATCCTCTCTGGACTCTCTCTGTCCTCTCACATCTCTGCAGGCTCGTCAGTCCCCTCCTGCTCCCTGGCTAAATGACCCAATGCGTGCTAAAAGAACCATTCTTCGGGCAGCAGAGTGGAAACGGTGGAAATCCAATCACTATGACGACCATCTAACCTATCAGGCTCTCCTCTTTCTCTGCTTCCATCTCTCAGGCAAAAAGCACTTTCTTTCAAGATAAGATCCAATCTTCCTATTCCAACCCCAAAAAACTATTTTCCATCTTCTCCACCCTCTTGGACCCCGCCAAAGCCCCTCCCCCCTCCTCCCTCTTGGACCCCCCCAAAGCCCCTCCCCCCTCCTCCCTCTTGGACCCTCCCAAAGCCCCTTCCCCCTCCTCCCTCTTGGACCCCCCCCAAAGCCCCTTCCCCCTCCTCCCTCTTGGACCCCCCCAAAGCCCCTTCCCCCTCCACCCTCTTGGACCCCCCCAAAGCCCCTCCTCCCTCTTGGACCCCCCCAAAGCCCTTCCCCCCTCCTCCCTCTTGGACCCCCCCAAAGCCCCTTCCCCCTCCACCCTCTTGGACCCCCCCAAAGCCCCTCCTCCCTCCTCCCTTTTGTCAAGCGACTTTGTTAACCACTTTGAAAGAAAGGTTGATGATATTCGCTCTTCTTTTTCTGACTCACCTTTACTCACCGCTGGGTCACCAGACCCTCCCCCACACACTGACCTCCTTCACCTCTGGGTCACCAGACCCTCCCTTCACCCACACACTGACCTCCTTCTCCCCTCTCTCTCCAAGTGAGGTTCTTACCCTCGTTACCTCTGCCCGTCCTACCACCTGTCCTCTGGACCCTATCCCCTCAAACCTCCTTCAGACTATCGCTCCTGATATTCTACCGTTTCTCATTTCATCAACACTTCTCTAACTTCTGGTCACTTTCCAAACAGTCTCAAGGAGGCAAGAGTAAACCCTCTCCTTAAGAAACCCACTCTCAACCCGTCTGATGTTAGAAACTACAGGCCTGTCTCTCTCCTCCCGTTCCTGTCTAAAACACTTGAACGTGCTGTCTTTAAACAACTCTCCTGTTATCTCCATCAGAACAACCTTCTGGATCCGCACCAGTCTGGTTTCAAGGCAGGTCACTCAACAGAAACTGCTCTCCTTGCTGTCTCTGACGAACTGCACACGGCTAAAGCAGCCTCCCTCTCCTCTGTCATCATCCTTCTGGACCTGTCTGCTGCATTCGACACGGTGAACCATCAGATCCTCCTTCACACTCTCCAAGAACTTGGAGTTTCAGGCTCTGCACTTTCCCTCCTCACCTCATACCTCAAAGACCTACAGGGTAACTTGGAGAGGGTCCGAGTCCGACCCTTGTCAATTAACTACAGGGGTCCCTCAGGGCTCTGTTCTTGGTCCCCTCCTCTTCTCCTTGTACACAAACTCGCTCGGATCCGGCATTAGCCCGCATGGTTTTTCATACCACTGCTACGCTGACGACACCCAACTAATCCTGTCCTTTCCCCGCTCAGAGACCCAGGTCGTCGCACGCATCTCTGCTTGTCTAGCTGACATCTCTCAGTGGATGTCTGCTCATCACCTCAAGCTCAACCTTGACAAGACTGAACTGCTCTTCCTTCCGGGAAAAGATTGTCCCACTCTTGACCTAACAATCAACATCGGCCCCTCTGTTGTTTCCCCGACTCAGACTGCAAGGAATCTGGGTGTGACCCTAGATAACAAACTGTCCTTCACTGCAAACATCTCTGCTACAACCCGCTGCTGCAGATACACTCTTTACAACATCAGGAGGATACGTCCCCAGCTGACCCAGAAAGAGACGCAGGTTCTGGTCCAGGCTCTCGTCGTCTCACGCCTAGACTACTGCAACTCCCTCCTGGCTGGTCTACCTCCATGTGCCATCCGACCTCTGCAGCTCATCCAGAATGCAGCGGCTCGTCTGGTCTTCAACCTTCCTAAATGTTCCCACACCACGCCGCTCCTCCGCTCCCTTCACTGGCTTCCAGTAACTGCTAGAATCCACTTCAAGACACTGGTACTTGCGTACCATGCTGTGAATGGATCTGGCCCTTCCTACATCCAGGACATGGTTAAACCGTACACCCCAGCACGTGCACTCCGCTCTGCATCAGCCAAACAGCTCGCTGCACCCGCACTGCGAGGGGGACCCAAGTTCCCATCAGCAAAAACACGTGGGTTTGCTATCCTGGCTCCAAAATGGTGGAATGAGCTCCCCATTGAAATCAGGACAGCAGAAAGCTTACACATCTTCTTCAGACTGAAAACTCATCTCTTTGGACTCCACTTCCAGAGATAGAATTACTAACAAAGCACTTATATACTAATAAAGGACTGGCTTATCTAAAGCCAGTTGAGTAGCACTTGAAATGTTTGGCTCTATGAAACCTGATGAACTTATATGATTCTGTTTTCTTCAAGGTTGTATCTTCTTGGTCGAATGCACTTATTGTAAGTCTCTTTGGATAAAAGCCTCAGCTAAATGATATGTGTACTTCTACTTGAGTAAAGGATGTGTGTACTTTTACCATATCTGCTGATGATGCTGTACTTATACACATTATATATTTTTTACTCATCAGCCGACTACTTGCAGTGTCACCTGCTCAGGCAGGTCGGGGGTCTTTGAGTGACAGGTGGTGACGGTGGCATTGCTCCACAGCAGGAGGTCGTGCATCGGAGCGCCCACGATCTTACTGCGACCAATCACAACGGCCTGTTTCCCCGCCACAGACACACCTGACAGGAGACAGGAAGTCAGTGTGTGTGTGTGTGTGTGTGTGTGTGTGTGTGTGTGTGTGTGTGTGTGTGTGTGTGTGTGTGTGTGTGTGTGTGTGTGTGTGTGTGTGTGTGTGTGTGTGTGTGTGTGTGTGTGTGTGTGTGTGTGTGTGTGTGTGTGTGTGTGTGTGTGTGTGTGTGTGTGTGTGTTTACCTGTCTGTCTGATGAGCTCCATGCAGCCGTTGGGGGTGCAGGGGATGAAGCAGTCCTTCAGATCTCCTCGAGACAACTTACCTGCATTAATACAACTCAGCCTACACACACACACACACACACACACACACACACACACACACACACACACACACACACACACACACACACACACACACACACACACACACACACACACACACACACACACACATTCACACTTAACTACCAGAGATCAGGAGAGAAATATACTACCTACTGTAACTGTTATGTGTAGGCCTTGGAACACATGCACACGCACACGCACACACACACACACACACACGCACACACACACACACACACACACACGCACACACACTTTGAAGGGTATATAGTGATCTAGTGAGGCTTCCTGGACACTGACCCGTCCACGTCCTTCTCCGGCGACACAGCGTTGGTGATGCGTTCAGGGTCCATGGGGTTCACAGAGTCCAGAGGCAGCTGCACGATGAGGCCGTGAACCGCCGGGTCCGCGTTGACGGTCAGGACGCTCTGCAGCACCTGCAGGAGGACAGGTGTAAGGGGGACAGGTGTCAGGAGGACAGGTGTCAGCAGGGGGTCCTGAGGGTCTCTAAAGGAGGAATGTGAGGGGCTCAGGTGACCTGGTCCTGCGTGGCGCTGCTCGGCAGTCTCAGGTGTTTGGCATCAATCCCGATCTGCAGACAGAGCTCAGGTGTTATTCACAGGTGAGTGTACTTCAGGTGTTTCTCACAGGTGAGTGTACTTCAGGTGTTATTCACAGGTGAGTGTACTTCAGGTGTTATTCACGGGTGAGTGTACTTCAGGTGTTATTCACAGGTGAGTGTACTTCAGGTGTTATTCACAGGTGAGTGTACTTCAGGTGTTATTCACAGGTGAGTGTACTTCAGGTGTTATTCACGGGTGAGTGTACTTCAGGTGTTTCTCACAGGTGAGTGTACTTCAGGTGTTAAGTGTACTTCAGGTGTTATTCACAGGTGAGTGTACTTCAGGTGTTATTCACGGGTGAGTGTACTTCAGGTGTTTCTCACAGGTGAGTGTACTTCAGGTGTTTCTCACAGGTGAGTGTACTTCAGGTGTTTCTCACAGGTGAGTGTACTTCAGGTGTTTCTCACAGGTGAGTGTACTTCAGGTCTTTCTCACAGGTGAGTGTACTTCAGGTGTTTCTCACAGGTGAGTGTACTTCAGGTGTTTCTCACAGGTGAGTGTACTTCAGGTGTTATTCACAGGTGAGTGTACTTCAGGTGTTTCTCACACGTGAGTGTACTTCAGGTGTTATTCACAGGTGAGTGTACTTCAGGTGTTTCTCACAGGTGAGTGTACTTCAGGTGTTATTCACAGGTGAGTGTACTTCAGGTGTTTCTCACAGGTGAGTGTACTTCAGGTGTTTCTCACAGGTGAGTGTACTTCAGGTGTTTCTCACAGGTGAGTGTACTTTAGGTGTTATTCACAGGTGAGTGTACTTCAGGTGTTATTCACAGGTGAGTGTACTTCAGGTGTTATTCACAGGTGAGTGTACTTCAGGTGTTTCTCACAGGTGAGTGTATTTCAGGTGTTTCTCACAGGTGAATGTACTTCAGGTGTTATTCACAGGTGAGTGTACTTCAGGTGTTTCTCACAGGTGAGTGTACTTCAGGTGTTTCTCACAGGTGAGTGTACTTCAGGTGTTTCTCACAGGTGAGTGTACTTCAGGTGTTTCTCACAGGTGAGTGTACTTCAGGTGTTTCTCACAGGTGAGTGTACTTCAGGTGTTTCTCACAGGTGAGTGTACTTCAGGTGTTCTCACTCACCTGGGCGGCGGCCCTCAGCTTGGCGCTGATGTACAGGTTGGAGTCGGCTCTGTCTCCCACCTGAAACTCAGGAGTACACAAATACTGTGGAGAAATACTACTGCCAAAAGTACTATGTTCAGTATGTGACAGTATTAGCACCATACATACAATAAGTACCAATCCTGAGTATTCCTGAGTATTCCTGAGTATCCCTGAGTACTCCTGTGTATTCCTAAGTACTCCTGTGTATCCCTGAGTACTCCTGTGTATCCCTGAGTATCCCTGTGTATTCCTGTGTACTCCTGTGTATCCCTGAGTATCCCTGTGTATTCCTGTGTACTCCTGAGTATCCCTGAGTACTCATGTGTATCCCTGAGTACCCCTGAGTACTCCTGTGTATCCCTGAGTACTCCTGTGTATTCCTGAGTATTCCTGAGTACTCCTGTGTATCCCTGAGTACTCCTGTGTATTCCTGAGTATTCCTGAGTACTCCTGTGTATCCCTGAGTATTCCTGAGTATTCCTAAGTACTCCTGTGTATCCCTGAGTACTCCTGTGTATCCCTGAGTATC
>NC_136906.1:83077575-83090075 GCF_949606895.1 Notothenia rossii | reverse complement strand
TCGTGATTCAAATGTTAACGAAATGGACAGATTTCCGTGCACATCAGCGGCTGTTGAATTAAAACAGTTTGATGCACTTTTAACACTCATGTACCCAGGATTCGAGCTCCTTTCCTGGGTAATAAAGTGAGATGAAGCAGCCTGTCCTCTGGGTGCGCTCTGTGGGTCTCACAGCCTGCTTCTCTGGGGTGCTGGAGAGTAGGGATGTGCATCTCGATACGTTGCCAAGATACGATACATTAACGATACATTTGAAACACCAGGCGATGCGATACGATACGATTCACCCCTGTTGTGATACAGTTCGATACGATTTGATTCAACATTATGCGATAAGGGGCGATACGATGCGATTCAACACGATGCAAAAAATAATGATACTTCAATATGGTACGACAGAGGATTTGTCTTTATTCCTGATATGCAGCAAATCATACGTTAACAAAAAGTGCTTTACATATTTGGTTCTCTCTGCTGGTACATCCCATCAGGCTGTTTCTTTATTACCTTTTTGACCTTAAAGAACTCTCCAGAGTACAATTGTATAACACCTCACAGTTAAACAATGTCAGGATGCATTGCTCAGGATTAACAATGTGCAGATAACAGCTACCATAGAGCCATGCCCATACAGCTGCCAGCCTGATGTGCTGAACACTCAGAGGCTGACTCAGCAGGAAGCAGTGGGTTCTATACGAACAATAAAGAGAAGAACCTTTCACAAACAGCTCTATCATAACTGCTCACAGTGAGGAAGACATCTAAACTGTGATTGGTCGTCACAGGCTGCTGTAAGCTAAACACCTCTCTCTGACAGAACATCTCCCTGAGTGATTTCACTCTGTCTCACTTTCAGGTTTCTCTTCTCAGCCGCAGACCCCATGTCGCCTCTTTATGTGCGTCGCTAAGTTCCTCGTACTGCTCGTGTACTTTAAAGCGGCTCGGCATCGTTTACAATTTGAGAGCGATTTTTCAAGTTGACCGTCTTTCTTGATAAATCCGAAGTGTTGCCAAACGTTTGATTTGGAGGTATTTTCGGTGCGCTGTGTTTCTCTTTCTCCTCGACTTCATGTGTGTTGATACCTGAGACTCTCGGCCTCCGTAGTGTTTCTCTCTCTCCTCGACTTCATGTGTGTTGATAACTGAGACTCTCGGCCTCCGTAGTGTTTCTCTTTCTCCTCGACTTCATGTGTGTTGATACCTGAGACTCTCGGCCTCCGTAGTGTTTCTCTCTCTCCTCGACTTCCTGTGTGTTGATAACTGAGACTCTCGGCCTCCGTAGTGTTTCTCTTTCTCCTCGACTTCCTGTGTGTTGATAACTGAGACTCTCTGCCTCCGTAGTGTTTCTCTCTCTCCTCGACTTCATGTGTGTTGATAACTGAGACTCTCGGCCTCCGTAGTGTTTCTCTTTCTCCTCGACTTCATGTGTGTTGATAACTGAAACTCTCGGCCTCCGTAGTGTTTCTCTCTCTCCTCGACTTCCTGTGTGTTGATAACTGAGACTCTCGGCCTCCGTAGTGTTTCTCTTTCTCCTCGACTTCATGTGTGTTGATACCTGAGACTCTCGGCCTCCGTAGTGTTTCTCTCTCTCCTCGACTTCCTGTGTGTTGATAACTGAGACTCTCGGCCTCCGTAGTGTTTCTCTTTCTCCTCGACTTCCTGTGTGTTGATAACTGAGACTCTCGGCCTCCGTAGTGTTTCTCTCTCTCCTCGACTCCATGTTTGTTGATACCTGAGACTCTCGGCCTCCGTAGTGTTTCTCTCTCTCCTCGACTTCATGTGTGTTGATACCTGAGACTCTCGGCCTCCGTAGTGTTTCTCTCTCTCCTCGACTTCCTGTGTGTTGATACCTGAGACTCTCGGCCTCCGTAGTGTTTCTCTCTCTCCTCGACTTCATGTGTGTTGATAACTGAAACTCTCGGCCTCCGTAGTGTTTCTCTTTCTCCTCGACTTCATGTGTGTTGATACCTGAGACTCTCGGCCTCCGTAGTGTTTCTCTCTCTCCTCGACTTCCTGTGTGTTGATAACTGAGACTCTCGGCCTCCGTAGTGTTTCTCTTTCTCCTCGACTTCATGTGTGTTGATACCTGAGACTCTCGGCCTCCGTAGTGTTTCTCTTTCTCCTCGACTTCATGTGTGTTGATAACTGAGACTCTCGGCCTCCGTAGTGTTTCTCTTTCTCCTCGACTTGCTGTGTGTTGAAACCTGAGACTCTCGGCCTCCGTAGTGTTTCTCTCTCCTCAACTTCATGTGTGTTGATACCTGAGACTCTCGGCCTCCGTAGTGTTTCTCTTTCTCCTCGACTTCATGTGTGTTGATAACTGAGACTCTCGGCCTCCGTAGTGTTTCTCTTTCTCCTCGACTTCATGTGTGTTGATAACTGAGACTCTCGGCCTCCGTAGTGTTTCTCTCTCTCCTCGACTTCATGTGTGTTGATACCTGAGACTCTCTGCCTCCGTAGTGTTTCTCTCTCTCCTCGACTCCATGTGTGTTGATAACTGAGACTCTCGGCCTCCGTAGTGTTTCTCTTTCTCCTCGACTTCATGTGTGTTGATACCTGAGACTCTCGGCCTCCGTAGTGTTTCTCTTTCTCCTCGACTTCATGTGTGTTGATAACTGAGACTCTCGGCCTCCGTAGTGTTTCTCTTTCTCCTCAACTTCATGTGTGTTGATAACTGAGACTCTCGGCCTCCGTAGTGTTTCTCTTTCTCCTCGACTTCATGTGTGTTGATAACTGAGACTCTCGGCCTCCGTAGTGTTTCTCTCTCTCCTCGACTTCATGTGTGTTGATAACTGAGACTCTCGGCCTCCGTAGTGTTTCTCTCTCTCCTCGACTTCATGTGTGTTGATACCTGAGACTCTCGGCCTCCGTAGTGTTTCTCTCTCTCCTCGACTTCATGTGTGTTGATAACTGAGACTCTCGGCCTCCGTAGTGTTTCTCTCTCTCCTCGACTTCATGTGTGTTGATACCTGAGACTCTCGGCCTCCGTAGTGTTTCTCTTTCTCCTCGACTTCATGTGTGTTGATACCTGAGACTCTCGGCCTCCGTAGAGCGAAGCAGATATCAAAGATCGTCTCTGCTGAGTGCTGACAGGATGAGGGGATTTTATATGAATGAATAGTTTTTTTACCGATGCAAATACGCTACTTTCGATACATCGCGAGTTCAACCCAAACTGTAGCCAATGTGCACTCTTTCAACTGGTGCACTCGCATCTTGAATGTTTATGCCGGTGCACCGATTCGAATCTGTGAATCTTAATATCTCTACTGGAGAGTCATTTTTAGGCTTCTCTCCACAGTTGTCCCCCTAAAAATGATTTTTAATCATTATATTTGCATTTAAATGATTTATTTGATCATTAATATGGTTCCCTAACACAATGCACATAGTCTGGAGCTCACTGGGGTCCTGCATATGCTTTAATCAGGCGTTTTAACACTTTCTTCCATGAAAATGATTTTTATTCACTATCATGGGGCTATATAAATCAAATTCCGGCTAATTCGGAGCACAATCGTACCTTTGACTATTTACATTTATTTGTATTATATATGTTTGGGCTATAAAAGTGACATTTCTGGCTGACTTTGTCAGTTTATGGAGCTTATCCCACTAATCCTGGAGGTTCCAGACCGAATTTGGGAGCTCATAGGCATTTTCACCCCTTTTCTATGGATCTCCAAAAAGTTAACTCAGACTCTGGAGGAAAGTGAGGGGAGTTGACAGGGGACTCTTGCGGGCTCATGATGCACTATTTTCGGATACTTTTTTTCATTTTCAGTCCTTTTCCATGGATGAATTGAAACGCATTGCCTGGAGGACAGGACCGAGAGATGAGAGACGCTCTGGCCGCCTCACAAGTCACTATTGTCGGACACTTTCTTTGCTTTACCCCGGTTCTATCACTCTTTCCTCCTTTGACCATAAAACGTGTTTCCTGCTGGGGTACTGCCTGGTTCCGGGGCACCCCAAACCCTCTCATGGTCGGGGCACCATGCATTGATGCATCGGACCCAATGTTGCCATCACCAGCCCCGCGTTGGTGCGGAGGTGGGACCATTTAACCCGGTGGTAACCCAAGTCCTCCCTTGGTCCGTGTACCATGCATTGAAGCATCGGACCCATGGTTGCAATCACCGGTTACGCTAACGCATATAAACGGAGAAACAGAAAATAATTTAAATAGAATTCATTGTGTCTGTTTTAGTAAGGATGTCGTCCGAATGCCCGGTGTGCAGACTCTGCTATCTGGCTTTGAATAAGCACCTTAAGCACAAACATGCAGTGCGGAACCTGGAGGAAAGAGGCATCATTCTTAAAATGGCCAGTGGTAGAATAAATGTTCGGACCAGACCCTGTCCCATCACAGGGTGTTCGTATGCTGGGAAGAGACTACACCGTCATGTAACTCGTGACCACCCTGAGTTCTCCCGAGATGAGGCACATCAGGTCATGGCAAGGCTGAAGCATAGTGTGGCCCTGCAGTTGCTCCATGACCTCCGAGAGACTAATCCCATCATTGGAATGGCTACATCATTGGATATAGACAATGAGGAGGAATACCCGGTGCACCCTCCACCCTTCTCCCCACATACCGAGTGTGACGAAGAGGACTGCATGCAGGTGAGGCTGGACAATGTGGCATTGAGGGCTCAGAAGGATGCCCTCATTGACGAGGTGAAGACCCTGCGCTCCAGGCTGAAAGAGGGGCTAAAACCCAGGAAGCAGAATGCCACTGCTGCTCTGCTTGAGGAAGAGGAAGAATGTATACGATTTAAGGGCCTGGCAATCTCAAGTACCCCCGGCATGAACACAGTAGCCTCCAGCAGCAATACCCCTCTCAAGACCCTGGCCAAGACTGTCATGCGGTCCGCAGAAGCCTCCGGTAGTGAGACCCCTCTCAAGACCCCGGCCAAGACTGTCATGCGGTCCGCAGAAGCCTCTGGTAGTGAGACCCCTCTCCAGACCCCGGTCAAGACTCTCATGGGGTCCCCAGAAGCCTCCAGTAGTGAGACCCCTCTCAAGACCCCGGTGAAGACTGTCATGCGGTCCGCAGAAGCCTCCGGTAGTGAGACCCCTCTCAAGACCCTGGTCAAGACTGTCATGCATTCACCAGCAGCCTCCGGTAGTGAGACCCCTGTATGCCAGAAGACCCGTGCGTCTGTCTCCAATAAGCTGAAAGCTAATCTGGCTAAGGACTGGCCCTCTCCCCCAAATCACTGGTGCACTGGGAAGGGACGGGGGAATACCATGCGTGAAATCACGTTGCCTAAAAGCATGGAGACGTACATTCAGACATACAGAGGTCATTGTCTTGGGGCGACAGAGCCTTCTCCGTTGCTTCACCCACGCTCTGGAACTCACTACCCCAATCCATCAGAGATTCTTCCTCCCTCACAGCATTCAAAACATCACTCAAAACCCACCTGTTCAACACTGCATTCAACCACTGACCCCCCCCCCCTCCACCCCTATTTTCTGTTTTGTTTATCTCTTTTTGTATTTCTTTGTTGTTCTTTTTGTTGTCTTTTCTTAATTTTCTGTCAAAGCGTCTTTGAGTTTCATGAAAAGCGCTATAAAAGTCCCATGTGTTATTATTATTATTGTGAGGGTGTCGCACCGACAGTAAAACGGAAAGAGAATTGTATGTCCAATGTCAACCGGATAAAGAACTTCCTAGTATTCATGGCCCATGGTTTTGACCGGCTGTCAGACTGGCTGTTTCTAAAAGACACAAAGAGGGTCCGTGGCTGGAGCAAGTATATTTCAGAGTCGGGCCGGACAGTCACAACATCGCTGTTGTTCCTGAAGACTGTGAACCATTTCCTGAGGTACTTGTCTGCATCAAAGCTCCGGGGGTGCAGGCTCACCCAGTCTGATATGACCAACATCATCAGAGAGGTGAAAGCCAACATTAACGATTTGAAAAAGTCCGTCACTCTCCACCAGTTTAAGGTGAAGAGGAACAAGCTGGATCGTCTGCCGAGCCAGGCGGAGCTTCTCGCCGCCATGGCGGCCGCTGAGAAGCGCATCCCTGATCTCCTTGACCTGATGGCTAGCAATCCGACCTTAATCACCCAGTACCTGCTATATGGCTATCCAACCCTCCATTGGAGCCTCCTGTATGGCCACCGTCCGGGTGTGTACGCAAACATGACCAACACGGAGGTCTTTGAGGCGGACAGAAGGGGCACTGCTGAGGGCTACATCATCCACGTGCAGGATCACAAGACTGCCAAGACATTTGGTGAAGCACAGCTGGTGCTTACAATAAAGGAGTTTAGCTGGGTCATGCGGTGGATGGGGATAAAAGAGGGCTTGTCGGGTCCTCAGAGTGAATTCTTCCTTTTCACATCGGGGAAGCACGCCTCCAAGAACCTGAACGCCTACTTGAAGAGGGCTTGGGCTGATGCTGGGCTAGAAACCTTCACTGGTTTTCCAAAAAGTGAATTTGACTATTTTGACTCTGGAGGAATGTGAGGGGAGTTGACAGGGGACTCTACCCGCCTTATGAGGCACTATTTTCGGATACTTTCTCATTTTCTGCACAGCTTGCTCTCTGGGTTCACGGGTTCACTCTGCCTCTATTTACACCACTTTCCCAACGTTTCAAACCCTTTTCCTGGGTAAAATTGGGTCTGTCACTTTGGGTAACCGCACCACTCTCGGAAGTCTCCCGAGAGTGGACGTACATTGCCTCTAAATAGGAGAATCATTCATTTTAGGGTGAAGACTTGGTTAGGGTAAGTGCGAAGCTGACCGTTGAGCGGCCCGACCAAGCAAGGAGGCAGAGGCAGAACGTCCAAAATACAACCCGGTGTGAGCATTTATTACTCACAGGCACATGACACTAGTGATGGCAGTTTGACACTGAAGCTTCGAACGGAGCTTCAACCCTGGACTTCCTATTCCATAGAAGCAGTGCTTCGAAGCTTGCTTCAAATCACGTGACATGTGACGTCCGAAGCAGCAACTGCTTCAAATCACGTGACATGTGACGTCCGAAGCAGCAACTGCTTCAAATCACGTGACATGTGACGTCCGAAGCAGCAACTGCTTCAAATCACGTGACATGTGACGTTCGAACCAGCAACTGCTTCATTTCCTGAATGAATCACCTGACTGGTTCGCCGTCCAATCAGGTGATTCAATGCCCTGCCTCGTCTCGATTCTGACAGGTGACAGGTTGAAACAGTTTCAAACACAGGGCACCAGGTGAACATAGTCAGGAGTAACAGAGATAACGGGAGGGGGAATACTTTTCAAAATAAAACACATGTGGAATATACAAAGCCCGAAGTCGTCAGTCCACAGTGACGAAGTTACCTTAGTCACAGTAAGTGTCCAGGAAATACATGTAAGTCAATGTAATGTCCCCTGAAATGATGTAAACATGGTGTGTGTGTGTGTGTGTGTGTGTGTGTGTGTGTGTGTGTGTGTGTGTGTGTGTGTGTGTGTGTGTGTGTGTGTGTATGTGTATGTGTGTGTGTGTGTGTGTGTGTGTGTGTGTGTGTGTGTGTGTGTGTGTGTGTGTGTGTGTGTGTGTGTGTGTGTGTGTACTTTTTACAATGAAATAAAAACATTTCATATAGATTTTAAATTCATGATGTATTTTTGTACATACATTAATTTAACAGAAATTGCAACTGCATGCTTGATGTTTTTTTGTTTTTTTAATTAAAGACGGCTCTGATTCAAAAATCAAATATGTTTCTTTACTACTGGATGAAATCACAAAATGTACCCGTACGTTTTCTTCATGCTGGTACACATAAAAGTATCAAACCACCAGAATACAGGAAATGAGATCTACTCTGTTTTCTGCGTCCCACCACATTGAGGACGCTTCCTACGCCCATGGTGTCTTTACTGTTTTATTAATGAGCGTATAGCTGATCATGTGTATGGACTGTGATATGCTTCAATAAAGGGTTCAAGTAGAATGTGTGAGGTAATGTACATTTCACAGTGACCTGACTCTGCAGTGATGTAACTCAGTGTCAGAACAGTGCATCTCACTACAGCGTCCCGCAGTCTGAAGTTCATGCTTCAACGACATCATTCTCACACACACACACACACACACACACACACACACACACACACACACACACACACACACACACACACACACACACACACACAAACACACACACACACACACACACACGCGCACACACACACACACACACACACACACACACACACTCTCACTCAGCTCCAGAGAGCAGGGGCTTCATTCCTCAGAGACTGAAGCTGCCTCTCAATCGGAGGACGCTGTCTTCAGAATCCCAGATTAAGATATTCGGTGTGTTTTCTAAAGTTTGTTAAAGACAGTTTCTGATCGGAGATGTACTCGCAGTACTGGAACATGGCACAGGCACAAAGACCGGACTACAGGAGATACACAGTGAGTACCACATAGTTTGTCAAAGTTAAAACAGGACCTAACGTTATAAAGTTACAGGCGCTACAAGGAATAAGAGGTGCATCGACTCAAACATACATTCAAATGTCTCTCAGATGAGTTATTAAATAATATTATTAATTAAAGTGATGAGTGGGTCTTCGACGATCTGCACAGGTTCGCTGCTGTCTGCACGTTGACACGTCGCGTAGATGTTTACCGGACTCTGAGGTTTTGGGCTGATCAGACGATGTTCATGGGGTTTACGTTAAAAACTGAAGTGGGTGTGGCTTGCGCCGACTATCTTCACTGACCTCTAGTCTCAGACCCTAATTATTATATATAGTATTATTCTCATTTATACTTTAAAAACAATTTTTGATGATAACAAATATTTCTGTTTTTCCATCACGTTGCCTCGCACCAACCTGTGTGTTGGAGGGATGGGTTCAACTTGGACCTTCAGAAACACTTTGATTGAGATTAAGATCATGTAATAGCCAGGAGCCCCACCAATCAAAAGGAAGAACTGATAGCCTTTTTAAACATTTTAAATTCAGCTAAAGAGTTCTGGCCCGGTGGACAGGGACCGACAAGTAACAGGGTCGAGACCTTTAAAGAACAAAATACTTTTAAGGTCACTTTGGATAAAAGCGTCTATCAAGTGACATGTAATGTAAAGACAGGAACTCTTTAGAAGCTACCTGGACCAGAGTCCTGATGAGACTGAGCTGAAGCTACCTGGACCAGAGTCCTGATGAGACTGAGCTGAAGCTACCTGGACCAGAGTCCTGATGGGACTGAGCTGAAGCTACCTGGACCAGAGTCCTGATGAGACTGAGCTGAAGCTACCTGGACCAGAGTCCTGATGAGACTGAGCTGAAGCTACCTGGACCAGAGTCCTGATGAGACTGAGCTGAAGCTACCTGGACCAGAGTCCTGATGAGACTGAGCTGAAGAAACCTGGACCAGAGTCCTGATGAGACTGAGCTGAAGCTACCTGGACCAGAGTCCTGATGAGACTGCGCTGAAGAAACCTGGACCAGAGTCCTGATGAGACTGAGCTGAAGCTACCTGGACCAGAGTCCTGATGAGACTGAGCTGAAGCTACCTGGACCAGAGTCCTGATGAGACTGGGCTGAAGCTACCTGGACCAGAGTCCTGATGAGACTGAGCTGAAGCTACCTGGACCAGAGTCCTGATGAGACTGAGCTGAAGCTACCTGGACCAGAGTCCTGATGCGACTGGGCTGAAGCTACCTGGACCAGAGTCCTGATGCGACTGGGCTGAAGCTACCTGGACCAGAGTCCTGATGGGACTGAGCTGAAGCTACCTGGACCAGAGTCCTGATGCGACTGGGCTGAAGCTACCTGGACCAGAGTCCTGATGAGACTGAGCTGAAGCTACCTGGACCAGAGTCCTGATGAGACTGAGCTGAAGCTACCTGGACCAGAGTCCTGATGAGACTGAGCTGAAGCTACCTGGACCAGAGTCCTGATGAGACTGAGCTGAAGCTACCTGGACCAGAGTCCTGTTGAGACTGAGCTGAAGCTACCTGGACCAAAGTCCTGATGGGACTGAGCTGAAGCTACCTGGACCAGAGTCCTGATGGGACTGAGCTGAAGCTACCTGGACCAGAGTCCTGATGAGACTGAGCTGAAGCTACCTGGACCAGAGTCCTGATGAGACTGAGCTGAAGCTACCTGGACCAGAGTCCTGATGAGACTGGGCTGAAGCTACCTGGACCAAAGTCCTGATGAGACTGAGCTGAAGCTACCTGGACCAGAGTCCTGATGAGACTGAGCTGAAGCTACCTGGACCAAAGTCCTGATGAGACTGAGCTGAAGCTACCTGGACCAGAGTCCTGATGAGACTGAGCTGAAGCTACCTGGACCAGAGTCCTGATGAGACTGGGCTGAAGCTACCTGGACCAGAGTCCTGATGGGACTGAGCTGAAGCTACCTGGATCAGAGTCCTGATGAGACTGGGCTGAAGCTACCTGGACCAGAGTCCTGATGGGACTGAGCTGAAGCTACCTGGACCAGAGTCCTGATGAGACTGAGCTGAAGCTACCTGGACCAGAGTCCTGATGAGACTGAGCTGAAGCTACCTGGACCAGAGTCCTGATGAGACTGAGCTGAAGCTACCTGGACCAGAGTCCTGATGAGACTGAGCTGAAGCTACCTGGACCAGAGTCCTGATGCGACTGAGCTGAAGAAACCTGGACCAGAGTCCTGATGAGACTGGGCTGAAGCTACCTGGACCAGAGTCCTGATGAGACTGAGCTGAAGAAACCTGGACCAGAGTCCTGATGAGACTGAGCTGAAGCTACCTGGACCAGAGTCCTGATGAGACTGAGCTGAAGCTACCTGGACCAGAGTCCTGATGAGACTGAGCTGAAGCTACCTGGACCAGAGTCCTGATGAGACTGAGCTGAAGCTACCTGGACCAGAGTCCTGATGAGACTGAGCTGAAGCTACCTGGACCAGAGTCCTGATGAGACTGAGCTGAAGAAACCTGGACCAGAGTCCTGATGAGACTGAGCTGAAGCTACCTGGACCAGAGTCCTGATGAGACTGAGCTGAAGCTACCTGGACCAGAGTCCTGATGAGACTGAGCTGAAGCTACCTGGACCAGAGTCCTGTTGAGACTGAGCTGAAGCTACCTGGACCAGAGTCCTGATGGGACTGAGCTGAAGCTACCTGGACCAGAGTCCTGATGAGACTGAGCTGAAGCTACCTGGACCAAAGTCCTGATGAGACTGAGCTGAAGCTACCTGGACCAGAGTCCTGATGAGACTGGGCTGAAGCTACCTGGACCAGAGTCCTGATGAGACTGAGCTGAAGAAACCTGGACCAGAGTCCTGATGAGACTGGGCTGAAGCTACCTGGACCAAAGTCCTGATGAGACTGAGCTGAAGCTACCTGGACCAAAGTCCTGATGAGACTGAGCTGAAGCTACCTGGACCAGAGTCCTGATGAGACTGAGCTGAAGCTACCTGGACCAGAGTCCTGATGAGACTGAGCTGAAGCTACCTGGACCAAAGTCCTGATGAGACTGAGCTGAAGCTACCTGGACCAGAGTCCTGATGAGACTGAGCTGAAGCTACCTGGACCAGAGTCCTGATGAGACTGGGCTGAAGCTACCTGGACCAGAGTCCTGATGGGACTGAGCTGAAGCTACCTGGATCAGAGTCCTGATGAGACTGGGCTGAAGCTACCTGGACCAGAGTCCTGATGGGACTGAGCTGAAGCTACCTGGACCAGAGTCCTGATGAGACTGAGCTGAAGCTACCTGGACCAGAGTCCTGATGAGACTGAGCTGAAGCTACCTGGACCAGAGTCCTGATGAGACTGAGCTGAAGCTACCTGGACCAGAGTCCTGATGAGACTGAGCTGAAGCTACCTGGACCAGAGTCCTGATGAGACTGAGCTGAAGCTACCTGGACCAGAGTCCTGATGCGACTGAGCTGAAGAAACCTGGACCAGAGTCCTGATGGGACTGAGCTGAAGCTACCTGGACCAGAGTCCTGATGGGACTGAGCTGAAGCTACCTGGACCAGAGTCCTGATGAGACTGAGCTGAAGAAACCTGGACCAGAGTCCTGATGAGACTGAGCTGAAGCTACCTGGACCAGAATCCTGATGAGACTGAGCTGAAGAAACCTGGACCAGAGTCCTGATGGGACTGAGCTGAAGCTACCCGGACCAGAGTCCTGATGAGACTGAGCTGAAGCTACCTGGACCAGAGTCCTGATGAGACTGAGCTGAAGCTACCTGGACCAGAGTCCTGATGAGACTGAGCTGAAGCTACCTGGACCAGAGTCCTGATGAGACTGAGCTGAAGTTACCTGGACCAGAGTCCTGATGAGACTGAGCTGAAGCTACCTGGACCAGAGTCCTGATGAGACTGAGCTGAAGCTACCTGGACCAGAGTCCTGATGAGACTGAGCTGAAGCTACCTGGACCAGAGTCCTGATGAGACTGAGCTGAAGCTACCTGGACCAGAGTCCTGATGAGACTGAGCTGAAGCTACCTGGACCAGAGTCCTGATGAGACTGAGCTGAAGCTACCTGGACCAGAGTCCTGATG
>NC_136906.1:83002575-83070075 GCF_949606895.1 Notothenia rossii | reverse complement strand
AAAAAGGTTCTTTGAACATCAGATTAAAACGTTTCTTTAAAACCTTATTAGAACCAATAGGTAACGTTAGCCAAAGTTGTGAGAACGTTCCCCGCTAGCTGGGAGGGTTGGTAAGTCAGTCTACTTAAGAATATATCTCGGACTAAAGTCACAGCAGGATCCGGAAAAATACCTTATACCTGTGTGTAGCTTGTAACTCTGCCTTGTGTTGAGAGCTGCTGTATGAATTAACTCGCTCTGCCTTCCAGATGTTGAATGATGTCAAACTGTCCCCCCACCCCCCCAGGACGTGGCGTATAGCTCCTTCCTATTGGACGAACTCCAGAAGGCCCCTCCCGTCCATGTTCCTGACGCCTCCCTCCCCAGGCTGAGACGCCTTGCTCACGGCTCCAGTGGGGGGTTGACCTCTGACCCCGACCCCCCGGTGAAGCAGCAGCGATGGTCGTATGATGAGCAGCGGGGGGGCGGAGTTCACAGCACCTACCTGGGCGGGGGCGGGGCCAAATGGCAGGCCACGCCCCTCTCACTGAGCGCTCAGCTGGAGGGAGTGTGGAGGGTCGACTGCTGCTCCCCTGGACTACAGGACACTACGGTGAGCAGGGAGGGACAAACTTCAAACACATCATCATCAGATGCTCAGCTACATGGATACGGTACCTGAAGTCCCAGGCTCTCCAACAATACAACATAATATAAGACAATATGAGTCCTTACATCCCTAACGTGAGTCAGCATCATGAGTCCTTACATCCCTAACGTGAGTCAGCATCATGAGTCCTTACATCCCTAACGTGACTCAGCATCATGAGTCCTTACATCCCTAACGTGAGTCAGCATCATGAGTCCTTACATCCCTAACGTGACTCAGCATCATGAGTCCTTACATCCCTAACGTGAGTCAGCATCATGAGTCCTTACATCCCTAACGTGACTCAGCATCATGAGTCCTTACATCCCTAACGTGAGTCAGCATCATGAGTCCTTACATCCCTAACGTGAGTCAGCATCATGAGTCCTTACATCCCTAACGTGAGTCAGCATCATGAGTCCTTACATCCCTAACGTGACTCAGCATCATGAGTCCTTACATCCCTAACGTGAGTCAGCATCATGAGTCCTTACATCCCTAACGTGAGTCAGCATCATGAGTCCTTACATCCCTAACGTGACTCAGCATCATGATTCCTTACATCCCTAACGTGAGTCAGCATCATGAGTCCTTACATCCCTAACGTGAGTCAGCATCATGAGTCCTTACATCCCTAACGTGAGTCAGCATCATGAGTCCTTACATCCCTAACGTGAGTCAGCATCATGAGTCCTTACATCCCTAACGTGAGTCAGCATCATGAGTCCTTACATCCCTAACGTGAGTCAGCATCATGAGTCCTTACATCCCTAACGTGACTCAGCATCATGAGTCCTTACATCCCTAACGTGAGTCAGCATCACGAGTCCTTACATCCCTAACGTGAGTCAGCATCATGAGTCCTTACATCCCTAACGTGAGTCAGCATCATGAGTCCTTACATCCCTAACGTGAGTCAGCATCATGAGTCCTTACATCCCTAATGTGAGTCAGCATCATGAGTCCTTACATCCCTAACGTGAGTCAGCATCATGAGTCCTTACATCCCTAACGTGACTCAGCATCATGAGTCCTTACATCCCTAACGTGAGTCAGCATCACGAGTCCTTACATCCCTAACGTGAGTCAGCATCATGAGTCCTTACATCCCTAACGTGAGTCAGCATCACGAGTCCTTACATCCCTAACGTGAGTCAGCATCACGAGTCCTTACATCCCTAACGTGAGTCAGCATCACAAGTCCTTACATCCCTAACATGAGTCAGCATCACAAGTCCTTACATCTCTAACGTGAGTCAGCATCATGAGTCCTTACATCCCTAACGTGAGTCAGCATCACGAGTCCTTACATCCCTAACGTGAGTCAGCATCACGAGTCCTTACATCCCTAACGTGAGTCAGCATCACAAGTCCTTACATCCCTAACATGAGTCAGCATCACAAGTCCTTACATCTCTAACGTGAGTCAGCATCATGAGTCCTTACATCCCTAACGTGAGTCAGCATCACGAGTCCTTACATCCCTAACGTGAGTCAGCATCACAAGTCCTTACATCTCTAACGTGAGTCAGCATCATGAGTCCTTACATCCCTAACGTGAGTCAGCATCACGAGTCCTTACATCCCTAACGTGAGTCAGCATCACGAGTCCTTACATCCCTAACGTGAGTCAGCATCACAAGTCCTTACATCCCTAACGTGAGTCAGCATCATGAGTCCTTAAATCCCTAACGTGAGTCAGCATCATGAGTCCTTACATCCCTAACGTGAGTCAGCATCATGAGTCCTTACATCCCTAATGTGAGTCAGCATCATGAGTCCTTACATCCCTAACGTGACTCAGCATCATGAGTCCTTACATCCCTAACGTGAGTCAGCATCATGAGTCCTTACATCCCTAACGTGAGTCAGCATCACGAGTCCTTACATCCCTAACGTGAGTCAGCATCATGAGTCCTTACATCCCTAACGTGAGTCAGCATCATGAGTCCTTACATCCCTAACGTGAGTCAGCATCACGAGTCCTTACATCCCTAACGTGAGTCAGCATCATGAGTCCTTACATCCCTAACGTGAGTCAGCATCATGAGTCCTTACGTCCCTAACGTGAGTCAGCATCACGAGTCCTTACATCCCTAACGTGAGTCAGCATCACGAGTCCTTACATCCCTAACGTGACTCAGCATCATGAGTCCTTACATCCCTAACGTGAGTCAGCATCATGAGTCCTTACGTCCCTAACGTGAGTCAGCATCACGAGTCCTTACATCCCTAACGTGAGTCAGCATCACGAGTCCTTACATCCCTAACGTGACTCAGCATCATGAGTCCTTACATCCCTAACGTGAGTCAGCATCATGAGTCCTTACATCCCTAACGTGACTCAGCATCATGAGTCCTTACATCCCTAACGTGAGTCAGCATCATGAGTCCTTACATCCCTAACGTCAGTCAGCATCACGAGTCCTTACATCACTAACGTGAGTCAGCATCACGAGTCCTTACATCCCTAACGTGAGTCAGCATCACGAGTCCTTACATCCCTAACGTGACTCAGCATCACGAGTCCTTACATCCCTAACGTGAGTCAGCATCATGAGTCCTTACATCCCTAACGTGAGTCAGCATCATGAGTCCTTACATCCCTAACGTGAGTCAGCATCATGAGTCCTTACATCCCTAACGTGAGTCAGCATCACGAGTCCTTACATCCCTAACGTGAGTCAGCATCACGAGTCCTTACATCCCTAACGTGACTCAGCATCACGAGTCCTTACATCCCTAACGTGAGTCAGCATCACGAGTCCTTACATCCCTAACATGAGTCAGCATCATGAGTCCTTACATCCCTAACGTGAGTCAGCATCACAAGTCCTTACATCCCTAACGTGACTCAGCGTCATGAGTCCTTACATCCCTAATGTGAGTCAGCATCATGAGTCCTTACATCCCTAATGTGAGTCAGCATCACGAGTCCTTACATCCCTAACGTGAGTCAGCATCACGAGTCCTTACATCCCTAATGTGAGTCAGCATCACGAGTCCTTACATCCCTAACGTGAGTCAGCATCACGAGTCCTTACATCCCTAACGTGAGTCAGCATCATGAGTCCTGAGGTCAATTCTCTTAAATGGATCCATCTATATTTAGAGTCAAACTCGTGATGATAATACTTTTGCTAAATATCAGAATCAGAATACCTTTATCGGTCCCACGGTATACTCCAGCTATACTTGTTAATATATTCACTGTCAGTTAAATTGGCTCTCGACTCGTTAGCCGTTAGCCGCAGTGATGCAGTAACGAGCTCAGCTAATTACTTAACGAGCTCCTGATCCGGTCATGTTTCCCTCCTGAGAACCCGTCAGGGACCGTTAATCAGTCTCTAATGAACCACTTCAGTCAGGAGACAGAATCTGAAGACGTTGATGTTTGTCTGTGATCAGAAGCGGTTTTTTTATGAGCAGAAGTCGATGTTTGTGATACAAAGTCCCGTCTTTATTCATCTGTAGTGGCTTTAATAAGCAATAAGAAAGCGTTGATGAAAGGTGTTTAACGCCCTGCGTGTCGTCTGTCAGGCTGCAGGAGGCGAGAAGCCTGCCGCCCACAGCATCGCCACCCAAACCTGCCGCCCTCCGTCTTCCGCCGCCAACTTCTTCAACAGGTCAGTGAACACACCACGTACCACTCACATTCATGCAAAAGTCCATCATTTAAAATATCAAACCTAAAGCACAGCGTTCAGCACACAGAAGAACTGTCCTGCAGTTACACCATGAAATAAAGCCAGTGTCACAAACACAACCTGGTGAGACACTGCTCAGGGCATTATGGGTAATGTAGGCACTGTGTTTGCATAAAGTCATACTGAGTTATTGGACTGTCGGTAAAGAGGTGGCCTGTTTTTCACCATGTCAGTTTGGAAGCTGCCGAGCTTTGGTTGTAATTATCAGTGATATAAAGCTAAATATCTGCAGATTAAAGGAGGACATCTGAGACGGGAGCTTCTTCTCTCGGAGATACATGAAAACATTACAGGTGAATGTCGTCTCTCATGAAGCTCTGGAGGAAGCTGACAATGAGGACGAGCTTCATCATTCAGAGCGGAGTGAGACCTTTCTTTGGAAATGGGGGCTAAGCAGGAATTATTTTGCTCAAAGTAGCCTCTACCATTACACTCTGAATACTTCTCTGACCAAAATAAAACCCAAACTGAGCCGAGGATAAATCCAGAGGGGGGTCGGGTTCCTCAAAGTGGCGTCCTGGCTCTGGGCCCGAGCGCCGGTATCGACGTGGAGAGCGACCCGTCTGGATCAGATCTGCAGCAATGCACCAAAATATGACCTGGAACTTAAAATTAGACTTAGACACCAGAGAAAGCAGCGTCTGGTCAGGAAACTCTGACTTTGGAAACTTACAGGACGTTAAACCAGAGGACACAAGACCCTCCTTCTGTCCAGACGCTCCTCTCGTTCACTCACTCCTCTTTGATCATTAAATGATCATGAAGTCATCAGGATTACTACGGTGGCCTACAGGTGCCACAGCGACTCCAAATTCTTCCATCAGGAGAAACCATGAAGAAATAAAAACACAAATGTTCAAAACACATGAAGAAATGGCTATTAATGGCTAACAATGGCTAGCGGTGGCTAATAATGGCTATTAATGAATAACAATGGCTATTAGTGGCTAACAATTGCTAGCGGTGGCTAACAATAGCTATTAATGGCTAACAATGGCTAATGGTGGCTAACAATGGCTAGTGGTGGCTAGCAATGGCTAGCAGTGGCTAACAATGGCTAATGGTGGCTAGCAATGGCTAGTGATGGTGAATGATGTTAAATTATGAAGAATAATGGGTAGAAATGGTCTTTGACTGCTTTTAATTGCTACCAATGTCCAGAAGCAACCAATAGCTTGTGGCCAGTTAGGGTTAAACATTGATAGGTATGGCTAAGAAGAGTGAAATGGATGGCTAGTTATGGTTAGTAATGGCAACTATGGTAAAATATGGATAGAAAAAAGCTAATAATCCTACATATTATCGACTAATTAAAAATTATGGCGAGCATTGGCAACTAATGACATGTGACAACTTTTAAAAGCTAGCAATGGGAAAGTGGCAAGAAATGACCAGTGATGGTGAATAATTTGTAGTAATGGCATGCGCCGGATTTTTATTGATAGCAATGAGTGGTAGCGACCAATAGCTAGTGACTAGTAAAGCCTAATAGTTGCTAGTTATGGTAAATAACGGCAACTAATGGGAGGTGGTTACTAACATGTTTAAATACTGTATGGATTATTAACGATGGAGAGCAATGGTCGATTCCAATAATAAACATGATGTCTAGCTATGGCAACTAATGACATGTGTCTGTGTTGCACACACGACCGCAGACAATTAATATTAAATTACATTTACACACGCACGCACACACACACACACACACACACATACATACACACACACACACACACACACACACACACACACACACACACACACACACACACACACACACACACACACACACACACACACACACACACACACACACACACACACATACACACACACACACACACACACACACACACACACACACACACTGAGTTTCTTTGAAGTCCAGCAGTGGGGGTGTCTGTCATCTCATGAAGTATTCATAAAGCATGTCAAGTGTGTGTGTGTGTGTGTGTGTGTGTGTGTGTGTGTGTGTGTGTGTGTGTGTGTGTGTGTGTGTGTGTGTGTGTGTGTGTGTGTGTGTGTGTGTGTGTGTGTGTGTGTGTGTGTGTGTGTGTGTGTGTGTTTCACGGCTGATGTGTGTCGACACGGCGAGGGGGGGGCAGGGCTGGAGCATCGCCAGTGTTTCCCGGCAACAGCATCAGTGAGGCAGGAGGATCCTCGCCCTTTATTTCTACCTCTTGATTTTAATCCTTTATTCCTCCTCTGCTCCCATTCATCCCCCTCTCACTGAGGAGGAGGAGGAGGAGGAGGAGGAGGAGGAGGAGGAAGAGGAGGAGGAGGATTTCGATACTGCAGGAACAGACTGAGGAGCTGCAGGAGAGGAGAGACCGGCACAGGAGGAACAGAAGGAGGAGGGAAGGATGTCAGAGAGACAAGGAGAGGGGAATTTAAGAAATGGACATATGAAGGGTTAAAGGACGGGTCGGGGGAAAGAGGCTGGAGAGAGGCAGAGGAAAGATAACGGACATAAAGACAAAGGAACAAATAAAAGTACAGGTAGACGGAAAACAGGTCCAATGACCAGAGAGAGGGAAGAGGAGGTGAAGAGAGGAAGAGGAGGTGAAGAGAGGAAGAGGAGGTCAAGAGAGTAGGTGAACGGAGGGTCTTCAGGTGGATCTGAACGGAGGGTCTTCAGGTGGATCTGAACGGGGGGTCTTCAGGTGGATCTGAACGGAGGGTCTTCAGGTGGATCTGAACGGAGGGTCTTCAGGTGGATCTGAACGGAGGGTCTTCAGGTGGATCTGAACGGAGGGTCTTCAGGTGGATCTGAACGGAGGGTCTTCAGGTGGATCTGAACGGGGGGTCTTCAGGTGGATCTGAACGGAGGGTCTTCAGGTGGATCTGATGGAGGTTTCCGGTCTCCGCTGGTTTCTCTCTGGATCCGGCGGACTTCCTGTCAACAACACGAGAGGTTCTGACGTTTGACCGGTCGGCAGTGGACCAATCACATGACTGAAGATGAAAGGAAATAATTTGGACATATTAGTTATTTACGGACAGAGTGAAATCCCCTTCACGGGAGTTACTCTGAGAAGAGGGTCCAGCTGGGTAATCTGAGATGCAAAAGTCTACGAGGGAGAGAAGACTCCGGGGACAGAGGAGACGGGTGGGGTTAATGATGAGGGAACACACTGTTGTTGACCAAACTAAGTTCTTGGAGAACTCCCGAAGGCTCAGGACTTTGGTTGCAGACGTGACTTAACGGAGGACAGAAAGACGGACAGCCAGTTTAACAAATCGACTTCTTGCTGAGAGTGGAAATAGGACGCAGCGTAATCACACAGTCTACTGAGGATCGGCTGATGGAGACGTTTGTTGGAGGCAGTTTTGATCTTCGCTGGACTTCCTCGCTCGAGGGCGGACGGCTTACGGATTAATCGAAGATGCTTGTGTGCAGAGGATGAAATAGATCCAAGAAGGAAAACTCCCACAGGACTAAAAGACTTTGAATGCTCCTGGAAACTAAAAACACCTCGAGAGTCCTCGATGACCACGGGAGTCTCTTCAGTCTGAACCCGATCTGAAAGGGTGATTCTCTGGATCAGACTCTGAAGGTCCTCTCGCTGCCATGTGGGACCCTGAAACACACCTTTGTCCTCTGCGGCGCCGCCTCCATGGTGCCTCCTCCTCCTCCTCCTCCTCCTTGTTGGATTACACCTGTGTTCATAATGATGAATGAGGACAGGAACGTGTTCGGTTCCTCTTCAAACCCAAGAGCTGAGAGCAGATAATGGAATCAGAGGAACTGTGAGTATCACCTCATTGTGACGTGCAAAGAGTTATATGGATTATTCCAGGGTTTCTAACCAGCTCAGTGTTGAGGGTGTTGATGTGTTCAGGGGACGGAGAGCAGTCCATAAATCCAGCTTCAATCAGGACGCAGAGTTTAAAGGGACCAGCAGGGGTGTTACCTTTAACGATGGCTTGTAAACTGACAGGAACCCTTCAAGCACTCTCAGAGGAAGGGTCTTCATCGGTCCCTGAGGTCTCTTCCTGGTCGAGGCTGTTTAATACGTTACCTCATTAACCCTCTCAAAGACAGATAGTCTCTCTGTGTGCATCGTTCAGCAGGAAGTACTCCACTAAACTCTCTGATTATGAATCTGACCTGTAAACTGAGTCCTCAAGCCATCACTGTGCACTTAGAGGCTCCTTATGAGCTGCGTTATCAACTGGCTGCTGCCCAACACATACACTGATCCCCAAATCTGAGGCTAACGCTAACTGATGTTTGTTAGTGACATACAACTTTAGCTAGCGCAGCTACGTGAGCATCTTCATACGGAGGCCCACAGGTGCAAACGCTCCACAACGATATCAAATCTCTTCCATCAGGAGAAGCTGCTTCAGAAAGGATGCAGATACAGAAACCCAAATGTTCCACATGAAGAAACATCTCCAGCAACAACACATGCAGCGTTTAGAGAACATTCAGCAGCTTGAGGAGACATGCAGCGTTTAGAGAACATTCAGCAGCTTGAGGAGACATGCAGCGTTTAGAGAACATTCAGCAGCTTGAGGAGACATGCAGCGTTTAGAGAACATTCAGCAGCTTGAGGAGACATGCAGCGTTTAGAGAACATTCAGCATCTTGAGGAGACATGCAGCGTTTAGAGAACATTCAGCATCTTGAGGAGACATGCAGCGTTTAGAGAACATTCAGCAGCTTGAGGAGACATGCAGCGTTTAGAGAACATTCAGCATCTTGAGGAGACATGCAGCGTTTAGAGAACATTCAGCATCTTGAGGAGACATGCAGCGTTTAGAGAACATTCAGCATCTTGAGGAGACATGCAGCGTTTAGAGAACATTCAGCAGCTTGAGGAGACATGCAGCGTTTAGAGAACATTCAGCATCTTGAGGAGACATGCAGCGTTTAGAGAACATTCAGCATCTTGAGGAGACATGCAGCGTTTAGAGAACATTCAGCATCTTGAGGAGACATGCAGAGTTTAGAGAACATTCAGCAGCGTTTAGAGAACATTCAGCAGCTTGAGGAGACATGCAGCATTTAGAGAACATTCAGCAGCTTGAGGAGACATGCAGCGTTTAGAGAACATTCAGCAGCTTGAGGAGACATGCAGCATTTAGAGAACATTCAGCAGCTTGAGGAGACATGCAGCATTTAGAGAACATTCAGCAGCTTGAGGAGACATGCAGCGTTTAGAGAACATTCAGCAGCTTGAGGAGACATGCAGCGTTTAGAGAACATTCAGCAGCTTGAGGAGACATGCAGCATTTAGAGAACATTCAGCAGCTTGAGGAGACATGCAGCATTTAGAGAACATTCAGCAGCTTGAGGAGACATGCATTCTACTTTATTGACCTGTTCCATCATACGTTCTATACACACAGGTAATGTCTCATATGGTCCTTTCTGTCCTCCGGTCTGACTCTTGTCTTGTTAACCCTTCAGGGCGGCTCAGAGGCTCAGTCTGTCCCGCAGGAGGAGGTCCCCTCCCCCGCCGGCCCCCGGGGCCCCCACCCGCCCCATCGAGGCCCAGGGGCCCCTGCTGTACACCGGAGGCTTCAGCGGGGCCCTGCAGCTCTCCTCCCCCCCCATCCCACCAGGCCTCCTCCGGGCCGGCAGCAGCAAGGTTAAAGACACACCGGGGATGGGGAAGGTAAGACGCCATGGTGGTGCCCAGAATGCACTGCAGGGGGTTAGGGGTTGGGGGGGCGGGGGTCACATGTCATCTGAAGGAAGCAGCTTATGGAGGACATGTCGTTAACCACTTCATTAGCCTAGCTCTGCACAACTGCATCATGGACGTATAAAGAGAATGTTAAATACATTAATAAAGAAATCATAATAATATTTGAACAATAATAACTAAAGAGAATAGCCATGTTGACAATACTGAAGTATTCTTAGATCCAGGGTGAACTGATATTAGAATATTAATTAACATTCACTCAGCTCTGTCCTTCTGTCAGATTAAAAGCACTGTTTTCTGCTGTGAAGAAGATTCTGTATGAAGCGACTGGAGCGTCAGATTAAAACCTGGTGACGCTCCGATGCCCCGACGCTCCGATGCTCCGACGCCCCGACGCTCCGATGCTCCGACGCCCCGATGCTCCGACGCCCCGACGCTCCGATGCTCCGGCGCCCCGACGCTCCGATGCTCCGACGCCCCGACGCCCCGACGCTCCGATGCTCCGACGCCCCGACGCTCCGATGCTCTGACGCCCCGACGCTCCGATGCTCCGACGCCCCGACGCCCCGATGCTCCGACGCCCCGACGCTCCGATGCTCCGACGCCCCGACGCTCCGATGCTCCGACGCCCCGACGCTCCGACGCCCCGACGCTCCGACGCTCCGACGCCCCGACGCTCCGACGCTCCGACGCCCCGACGCCCCGACGCTCCGACGCCCCGACGCTCCGACGCTCCGACGCCCCGACGCTCCGACGCCCCGACGCTCCGATGCTCCGACGCCCCGACGCTCCGACGCTCCGACGCCCCGACGCTGCGTCAGGCTTTCGTCATGAGGAAACGGGCGTGGTTAGATATGAACTGGGTTAGAAAGCGAGACTCAGGCAGTCAGGCCTTCATCAGCTCTCTGTTGGGGTTAACTCGACGTATGAAATGGACATCTGGAAAACGTTTGTGAAAGTGCTCGGTGACGTCAGGATCTGAAAGAGGGCCACTCGTTGAAGCAGGTTCAGCATGTTGGCTAACCTAAAGGCTTTCATATGAAGTTTTCTAATGCAGGGTGTGCAGATGCAAACCAAAGCAACATTCCTTCTGACAGCAGGCAAAGGGTGGGGACCACACTCATTTCATCCAGATGTTGTATTTCTTGTTCCACATCGTCGCTGACAGAGCTGCAGAGTCAGCAGAGGTCAAGTTTAGAGCCAATAACGATCAGGGACGATCAGCGACGCAGCACTTTTTAAATGATGTGTCGCGGCGGGCCAGCAGAGCGCATCGTGGGAGAAGGAGACACTGCAGCTGCACAGCGGACACTCAATGCTTTATAACCAGAGATTCATCCGAGCTGAGAGAAGATTCATAATTAGATTCATATCGAGGGGGAAAGGAAAGGCCATAGGGGCCATGGTTGCAGTAGTAGTATATATATATATATATATATATATATATATATATATGTAGTGCATGTAATAGGGTTATACCATGTAGTCTGGAAGTTTTTCCTTATACGATGTGAGGGTCTAAGGACAGAGGATGCAGTTTTTCTCATACTGATATTGTGCACAAACTGTGCTGCTGCATTTACTGTAAAGTGTCCTTTCTGCAGGTATTTGTATTATATGCGCAGCACTTTGGCTCGACCAAAAATCGTTTTAAAAATGTGTTATATAAATAAAACCTGATTTGATAATCGTAAAAGACAATGAAGGGATTGTTGTGGTTAATGTTAACAAGAAGTTGTGTGTAAAACACAATGCCTCCCTATGTGTGTACTGCTTTTGGGTCCGCATACAAGAACAACTTCACAATAATATGATTTGGAAAATTAACTCAGGATCTTGACATGCCAAGATCAAAATGGTAGTTTTGAGTCCCCTAAAATTGTATAATCGACCCAAAATGCATCAAAATCAGTCCACAGAGAGTACAGATATGGACTTTCTGCTTAATACCATTATTGATCCTGAATGTGTCAGACATGGACTCCTCAATAACCCCCAAAACCAACATCCAAAACCCTGACAGCTGTCTCTTTCTGTCCCTCTCTGTCTCTTTCTGTCCCTCTCTTTCCCTTTATGTCCCTTTATGTCCCTCTCTGTCCCTTTATGTCCCTCTCTGTCTCTTTCTGTCCATCTCTGTCTCTTTATGTCCCTCTCTTTCCCTTTCTGTCTCTTTTTGTCAATTTCTGTCCCTCTATGTCCCTTTATGTCCCTCTCTGTCCATTTCTATCCCTTTCTGCCCCTCTCTGTCCCGTTCTGTCCCTTTCTGTCCCTTTATATCCCTCTCTGTCCCTCTCTGTCCCTTTCTGTCTCTCTCTGTCCCTCTTTGTCCCTCTCTGTCCCTCTCTGTCCCTTTATATCCCTCTCTGTCCCTTTCTGTCCCTTGCTGTCCCTTTCTGTCCCTCTCTGTCCCTTTCTGTATCTCTATGTCCCTCTATGTCCCTTTCTGTCTCTCTCTGTCCCTTTATGTCCCTCTCTATCCCTCTCTTTCCCTCTCTGTCCCTTTATGTCTCTCTCTGTCCCTCTTTGTCCCTCTCTGTCCCTCTCTGTCCCTTTCTATCCCTTTATATCCCTCTCTGTCCCTTTCTGTCCCTTGCTGTCCCTTTCTGTCCCTCTCTGTCCCTTTCTGTATCTCTATGTCCCTCTATGTCCCTTTCTGTCTCTCTCTGTCCCTTTATGTCCCTCTCTATCCCTCTCTTTCCCTCTCTGTCCCTTTATCTCTCTCTCTGTCCCTCTTTGTCCCTCTCTATCCCTCTCTGTCCCTTTCTGCCCCTCTCTGTCCCTTTCTATCCCTCTCTGTCCCTCTCTGTCCCTCTCTGTCCCTTTCTATCCCTCTCTGTCCCTCTCTGTCCCTTTCTGTCCCTCTCTGTCCCTTTCTATCCCTCTGTCCCTCTCTGTCACTTTCTGTCCTTTTCTGTTCCTCTCTGTCCCTTTCTGTTCCTCTCTGTCCCTTTCTGTCCCTCTCTGTCACTTTCTGTCCTTTTCTGTTCCTCTCTGTCCCTTTCTGTTCCTCTCTGTCCCTTTCTGTCCCTCTCTGTCCCTTTCTATCCCTCTGTCCCTCTCTGTCACTTTCTGTCCTTTTCTGTCCCTCTCTGTCCTTTTCTGCTCCTCTCTGTCCCTCTCTGTCCCTTTCTGTCCTTTTCTGTCTCTCTCTGTCTCTCTCTGTCTCTTTCTGTACATTTATTTCCCTCTCTGTCCCTTTCTGTCCCTCTCTGTCTCTTTCTGTCCCTTTCTGTCCCTCTCTGTCCCTCTCTGTCCCTCTCTGTCCCTTTATGTCCCTCTCTGTCTCTCTCTGTCTCTCTCTGTATCTTTCTGTCCTTTTCTGTCCCTCTCTGTCCCTCTCTATCTCTCTCTGTCTCTTTCTGTCCCTCTCTGTCGCTTTCTGTCATTTTCTGTTCCTCTCTGTCCCTCTCTGTCTCTATCTGTCCCTTTATGTCCCTCTCTGTCTCTCTCTGTCTCTCTCTGTATCTTTCTGTCCTTTTCTGTCCCTCTCTGTCCCTCTCTATCTCTCTCTGTCTCTTTCTGTCCCTCTCTGTCTCTTTCTGTCCCTTTCTGTCCCTCTCTGTCCCTCTCTGTCCCTCTCTGTCCCTTTATGTCCCTCTCTGTCTCTCTCTGTCTCTCTCTGTATCTTTATGTCCTTTTCTGTCCCTCTCTGTCCCTCTCTATCTCTCTCTGTCTCTTTCTGTCCCTCTCTGTCGCTTTCTGTCATTTTCTGTTCCTCTCTGTCCCTCTCTGTCTCTCTCTGTCCCTTTATGTCCCTCTCTGTCTCTCTCTGTCTCTCTCTGTATCTTTCTGTCCTTTTCTGTCCCTCTCTGTCTCTCTCTGTCTCTCTCTGTCTCTCTCTGTCTCTCTCTGTCCCTCTCTGTCCCTTTCTGTCTCTCTCTGTCTCTCTCTGTCCCTCTCTGTCTCTCTCTGTCTCTCTCTGTCCCTCTCTGTCCCTCAGGTCCGGGTCATGGTCCGGGTGTGCTCGGCCCTCAGCGAGTCGATGGACTCCATGTCTCTGCTGAAGCTGGACGTCAGGAAGAAGCTGCTGACGCTCAGCGAGGCGTCGGCCAGACCGAGGAGACCCGGCGCTCCCAAGACCTTCGCCTTCGACCACATCTTCTCCCAGGATGCATCACAGGTGAGACTAGTTTGATTTCTTAGTGTAAACTATGGATGTGCAGTTCTCTCTCCTGATTGGTGGATTCTAACCTGATCTGTGTCCTGATAGGCCGAGGTGTGTTCGGGGGCGGTGGCTGAGGTCATCCAGGCGGTGGTGAACGGAGCGGACGGCTGCGTCTTCAGCTTCGGACACGCTAACCTGGGTACAGACACACACACACTCACACACACACACACACACACACACACACACACACACACACACACACACACACACACACACACACACACACACACACACACACACACACACACACACACACACACACACACACACACACACACACACACACACACACACACACACACACACACACACACACACACACACAGACACACACACACACACACACACACACACACACACACACACACTCACACACACACGCTAACCTGGGTACAGACACACACACACACACACACACACACACACACACACACACACACACACACACACACACACACACACACACACACACAGACACACACACACACACACACACACACACACACAGACACACACTCACACACACACGCTAACCTGGGTACACACACACACACACACACACACACACACACACACACACACACACACACACAGACACACACACACAGACACACACAAACACACACACACGCTAACCTGGGTACACACACACACACACACACACACACACACACACACACACACACACACACACACACACACACACACACACACACACACACTCATACAAACATGCTAACCTGGGCACACACACACACGCTAACCTGGGTACACACACACACACACACACACACACACACACACACACACACACACACACACACACACACACCACCAGTTGGGTATTTCAGTTCTTTATGCTGCAGTGTTGTGGCACTTCAGCACTCACAACAGGAAAGAATGAAACAGAGGAATCAATAAAACACAGATATAGTTGAGATTAATCATTATTATTTAGTTGTTGCAACAAACAAACAATAATGGGGAGTACATCGCCTGCTGCCACAGCAGCCAATCGCGGAAATGCCCCCCAGACCAGAAAGATCTCATGTGCTTTATGTAAAACACACACGAACATACACTACACAGCACACGTGGCAGAGATGCTCCAACCTTATTCAGTCACATGTTGCGTCCTCTGAGTTCTCCATGATCCCAGATTTCATGAGCTTATTTAGCAGCTACCACACATGCCAATGTTTACAACTGCTGGTGACGAGTCAGCTGATTGCCTCGATGGGCCTCCTTCCAGCAAACCAAATGAACAGCACACCGTCCACTATACTGTAGCTTATACCATGTGACGTTAATGAATACACCAGAAATACGCTGTAATAAACATTCTGCTATAACACATTGAACAAAATGTTAAAATCTGAAAATGATTGACCCCCTGCCCCCATTGTTGAGAAGGAGGTCCGGACCACTGGCCCAGACGGAGATTTCCTCAAACCCCATGACTGGTTCCTGCATTGGTGCTGGATATGAATACATTGCTGTTGGCATGATTATAGTGTTGTGTGTATTTTGAAACTCTGTTGTCCCTGTGTCTGGACTTGCCTTCCTTCCTGTGTTTCGCATCCCCTCTCACGCTATGATTGACCCCGCCCCCAAGGTAAGACGTACACTATGATTGGTCGGGACTGCTCCACCCAGAGTCTGGGCGTCGCCCCCACAGCCATCTCCTGGCTCTTCAAGGTGATGGAGGACCGGAGGGAGAAGTCCGGCGCTGGCTTCTCCGTCAGGGCGTCGGCCGTGGAGATCTCCGGCCGCGACGAGGCGCTCACCGACCTCCTGGCTGACCAGCAGGGGGCGCTCACCCACCTCCTGGCTGACCAGCAGGGGGCGCTCACCGACCTCCTGGCTGATCTCGCCTGCTCCTCAGCGGGGGGCCAGCATGGGGCCGTGATGCTGAGAGAAGACCCCCTCTGTGGATCCCAGGTACAGAGGAACACTCCTTCTTCCTCTCCAGTTATTATTACAATAGTTAGCATTGTGTTTCACTGTAGAGTAATTAATTTCACGTTCTGCTCTTGCTGCTGGCGACTCGATGCCCACTCAGTGGAGTCGCCAAGAGGCTTGGCTTTAGGCCGTGACGCGTGAGGTTGAAGGGATAGAGTGCAGCGAGGCGCTCTGAAAGAAGATCATCGACAGGATTCAAGACTCAAGGCTCTTATTGTCATGTGCTCAGAGCTACAGTGTAGATATGACAATCTGAGGTCACAGGTGTCATGGCTTGGCTCTTGGCCATAACAAAAAGTGTGGGAAGGACGAGAACATATATGAAAAATATATGTATTAACAGAAGCTTAACGTAAACCAAAACAACTAACACAAAGGAAAAACAAAAGACGAAGCGACGTAGCTGCTCCGAGGTCAGGTCCTCTGCGGGAGAGAGATTGCGGGTCTCACTCAGGCCCTTTAACCCTCTGGTACCGGCCGCCAGGTGTCCTCAATCCCAGCTGATAGACCAAAGGGAAGACCTTAAAGGAACATACACACACACCAGAGATAACAAGGCAGGGGTCGTCACACAGGCTCCTCCCACAGAACACAATCAAACAGATGAAAAAGTGAAAGTAATACAAATAAAATAGAATATAATGGAAATAGTACAATAACAGTCGATATACAAGTCATTGGAATATTGGTATATATATAACTTCAGACGAATGTTTATGGATGTTCTTCACAAGGTTCAAGTGTTTAATAGCCTTATGGCCTGTGGGATGAAACTGTTCCTGAGTCTGGTGGTTTTAGTCCTGAAACTGTCCCTGAGTCTGGTGGTTTTAGTCCTGAAACTGTCCCTGAGTCTGGTGGTCTTAGTCCTGAAACTGTCTCTGAGTCTGGTGGTTTTAGTCCTGAAACTGTCCCTGAGTCTGGTGGTTTTAGTCCTGAAACTGTCCCTGAGTCTGGTGGTTTTAGTCCTGAAACTGTCCCTGAGTCTGGTGGTTTTAGACCTGAAACTGTCTCTGAGTCTGTTGGTTTTAGTCCTGGAACTGTCCCTGAGTCTGGTGGTTTTAGTCCTGGAACTGTTCCTGAGTCTGGTGGTTTTAGTCCTGAAACTGTGTCTGAGTCTGGTGGTTTTAGTCCTGAAACTGTCCCTGAGTCTGGTGGTTTTAGTCCTGGAACTGTCCCTGAGTCTGGTGGTTTTAGTCCTGAAACTGTCCCTGAGTCTGGTGGTTTTAGACCTGAAACTGTGTCTGAGTCTGGTGGTTTTAGTCCTGAAACTGTCTCTGAGTCTGGTGGTTTTAGACCTGAAACTGTCCCTGAGTCTGGTGGTTTTAGTCCTGAAACTGTTCCTGAGTCTGGTGGTTTTAGTCCTGAAACTGTCCCTGAGTCTGGTGGTTTTAGTCCTGAAACTGTCCCTGAGTCTGTTGGTTTTAGACCTGAAACTGTCCCTGAGTCTGTTGGTTTTAGACCTGAAACTGTCTCTGAGTCTGGTGGTTTTAGTCCTGAAACTGTCCCTGAGTCTGGTGGTTTTAGTCCTGAAACTGTCCCTGAGTCTGTTGGTTTTAGACCTGAAACTGTCTCTGAGTCTGGTGGTTTTAGTCCTGAAACTGTCCCTGAGTCTGTTGGTTTTAGTCCTGAAACTGTCTCTGAGTCTGGTGGTTTTAGTCCTGAAACTGTCCCTGAGTCTGTTGGTTTTAGACCTGAAACTGTCTCTGAGTCTGGTGGTTTTAGTCCTGAAACTGTCCCTGAGTCTGGTGGTTTTAGTCCTGAAACTGTCCCTGAGTCTGGTGGTTTTAGTCCTGAAACTGTCCCTGAGTCTGGTGGTTTTAGTCCTGAAACTGTCCCTGAGTCTGGTGGTTTTAGTCCTGAAACTGTCCCTGAGTCTGGTGGTTTTAGTCCTGAAACTGTCCCTGAGTCTGGTAGTTTTAGTCCTGAAACTGTCCCTGAGTCTGGTGGTTTTAGTCCTGAAACTGTCCCTGAGTCTGGTGGTTTTAGACCTGAAGCTGTTCCTGAGTCTGGTGGTTTTAGTCCTGAAACTGTCCCTGAGTCTGGTGGTTTTAGTCCTGAAACTGTCCCTGAGTCTGGTGGTTTTAGTCCTGAAACTGTCCCTGAGTCTGGTGGTTTTAGTCCTGAAACTGTCCCTGAGTCTGGTGGTTTTAGACCTGAAGCTGTTCCTGAGTCTGGTGGTTTTAGTCCTGAAACTGTCTCTGAGTCTGGTGGTTTTAGTCCTGAAACTGTCCCTGAGTCTGGTGGTTTTAGTCCTGAAACTGTCCCTGAGTCTGGTGGTTTTAGTCCTGAAACTGTGTCTGAGTCTGGTGGTTTTAGTCCTGAAACTGTCCCTGAGTCTGGTGGTTTTAGTCCTGAAACTGTCTCTGAGTCTGGTGGTTTTAGTCCTGAAACTGTCCCTGAGTCTGGTGGTTTTAGTACTGAAACTGTCTCTGAGTCTGGTGGTTTTAGACCTGAAACCGTCCCTGAGTCTGGTGGTTTTAGTCCTGAAACTGTCCCTGAGTCTGGTGGTTTTAGTCCTGAAACTGTGTCTGAGTCTGGTGGTTTTAGTCCTGAAACTGTCCCTGAGTCTGGTGGTTTTAGTCCTGAAACTGTCTCTGAGTCTGGTGGTTTTAGTCCTGAAACTGTTCCTGAGTCAGGTGGTTTTAGTCCTGAAACTGTCCCTTACTCTGGTGGTTTTAGTCCTGAAACTGTCTCTGAGTCAGGTGGTTTTAGTCCTGAAACTGTTCCTGAGTCTGGTGGTTTTAGTCCTGAAACTGTTCCTGAGTCTGGTGGTTTTAGACCTGAAACTGTCCCTTACTCTGGTGGTTTTAGTCCTGAAACTGTCCCTGAGTCTGGTGGTTTTAGTCCTGAAGCTGTCCCTGAGTCTGGAGGTTTTAGACCTGAAACTGTCCCTGAGTCTGGTGGTTTTAGAACTGAAACTGTCCCTGAGTCTGGTGGTTTTAGTCCTGAAGCTGTCCCTGAGTCTGGAGGTTTTAGAACTGAAACTGTCCCTGAGTCTGGTGGTTTTAGTCCTGAAGCTGTCCCTGAGTCTGGTGGTTTTAGACCTGAAACTGTCCCTGAGTCTGGTGGTTTTAGACCTGAAACTGTCCCTGAGTCTGGTGGTTTTAGTCCTGAAGCTGTCCCTGAGTCTGGTGGTTTTAGACCTGAAGCTGTCCCTGAGTCTGGTGGTTTTAGACCTGAAACTGTCCCTGAGTCTGGTGGTTTTAGACCTGAAACTGTCCCTGAGTCTGGTGGTTTTAGTCCTGAAACTGTCCCTGAGTCTGGTGGTTTTAGTCCTGAAGCTGTCCCTGAGTCTGGTGGTTTTAGACCTGAAACTGTCCCTGAGTCTGGTGGTTTTAGTCCTGAAGCTGTCCCTGAGTCTGGTGGTTTTAGACCTGAAACTGTCCCTGAGTCTGGTGGTTTTAGACCTGAAACTGTCCCTGAGTCTGGTGGTTTTAGTCCTGAAACTGTCCCTGAGTCTGGTGGTTTTAGTCCTGAAGCTGTCCCTGAGTCTGGTGGTTTTAGACCTGAAACTGTCCCTGAGTCTGGTGGTTTTAGACCTGAAACTGTCCCTGAGTCTGGTGGTTTTAGTCCTGAAACTGTTCCTGAGTCTGATGGTTTTAGTCCTGAAACTGTCCCTGAGTCTGGTGGTTTTAGACCTGAAACTGTTCCTGAGTCTGGTGGTTTTAGTCCTGAAGCTGTCCCTGAGTCTGGTGGTTTTAGTCCTGAAGCTGTCCCTGAGTCTGGTGGTTTTAGTCCTGAAACTGTCCCTGAGTCTGGTGGTTTTAGTCCTGAAGCTGTCCCTGAGTCTGGTGGTTTTAGTCCTGAAGCTGTCCCTGAGTCTGGTGGTTTTAGACCTGAAACTGTCCCTGAGTCTGGTGGTTTTAGTCCTGAAACTGTCCCTGAGTCTGGTGGTTTTAGTCCTGAAGCTGTCCCTGAGTCTGGTGGTTTTAGTCCTGAAGCTGTCCCTGAGTCTGGTGGTTTTAGACCTGAAACTGTCCCTGAGTCTGGTGGTTTTAGTCCTGAAGCTGTCCCTGAGTCTGGTGGTTTTAGACCTGAAACTGTCCCTGAGTCTGGTGGTTTTAGTCCTGAAACTGTCCCTGAGTCTGGTGGTTTTAGTCCTGAAACTGTCCCTGAGTCTGGTGGTTTTAGTCCTGAAACTGTCCCTGAGTCTGGTGGTTTTAGTCTTGGAACCGTTTCTGAGTCTGGTGGTTTTAGTCCTGAAACCGTCCCTGAGTCTGGTGGTTTTAGACCTGAAGCTGTCCCTGAGTCTGGTGGTTTTAGTCCTGAAACTGTCCCTGAGTCTGGTGGTTTTAGTCTTGGAACCGTTTCTGAGTCTGGTGGTTTTAGTCTTGGAACCGTTTCTGAGTCTGGTGGTTTTAGTCCTGAAACTGTCCCTGAGTCTGGTGGTTTTAGTCTTGGAACCGTTTCTGAGTCTGGTGGTTTTAGTCCTGAAACTGTCCCTGAGTCTGGTGGTTTTAGTCCTGAAGCTGTCCCTGAGTCTGGTGGTTTTAGACCTGATGCTGCGGTGCCGCCTGCAGGACGGCAGCAGGCAGAACAGTTTGTTGTTAAAATAATTCATGTCACCGTCTGCTCTGTGTCTCAATGCCCGCTCAGTGGAGTCACCAAGAGGCTAGACTTGGCTTTAGACTGCAACGCGTTGTCAACTAGAAAGTCCTTACTGAGGGTTAGGCGTGAGCCCAGGTGATGACTGGTGGAAGTCTTCAACAAATTGAACTCAAGCAGGAAACATTTCAGTTCATGACCTCAGGATGACCTTTCAGTCATGGTTTCTGCTCTCATTGAGCAGTCAGTGTTCATGACCTCAGGATGACCTTTCAGTCATGGTTTCTGCTCTCATTGAGCAGTCAGTGTTCATGACCTCAGGATGACCTTTCAGTCATGGTTTCTGTTCTCATAGAGCAGCCGCAGTGTTCATGAACTCAGGATGACCTTTCAGTCAGGGTTTCTGCTCTCATTGAGCAGTCAGTGTTCATGACCTCAGGATGACCTTTCAGTCATGGTTTCTGCTCTCATTGAGCAGTCAGTGTTCATGACCTCAGGATGACCTTTCAGTCATGGTTTCTGCTCTCATTGAGCAGCCGCAGTGTTCATGACCTCAGGATGACCTTTCAGTCATGGTTTCTGCTCTCATTGAGCAGTCAGTGCTCATGACCTCAGGATGACCTTTCAGTCATGGTTTCTGCTCTCATTGAGCAGCCGCAGTGTTCATGACCTCAGGATGACCTTTCAGTCATGGTTTCTGCTCTCATTGAGCAGTCAGTGTTCATGACCTCAGGATGACCTTTCAGTCATGGTTTCTGTTCTCATTGAGCAGTCAGTGTTCATGACCTCAGGATGACCTTTCAGTCATGGTTTCTGCTCTCATTGAGCAGTCAGTGTTCATGACCTCAGGATGACCTTTCAGTCATGGTTTCTGCTCTCATTGAGCAGCCGCAGTGTTCATGACCTCAGGATGACCTTTCAGTCATGGTTTCTGTTCTCATTGAGCAGTCAGTGTTCATGACCTCAGGATGACCTTTCAGTCATGGTTTCTGCTCTCATTGAGCAGTCAGTGTTCATGACCTCAGGATGACCTTTCAGTCATGGTTTCTGCTCTCATTGAGCAGTCAGTGTTCATGACCTCAGGATGACCTTTCAGTCATGGTTTCTGCTCTCATTGAGCAGCCGCAGTGTTCATGACCTCAGGATGACCTTTCAGTCATGGTTTCTGCTCTCAGTGAGCAGTCAGTGTTCATGACCTCAGGATGACCTTTCAGTCATGGTTTCTGCTCTCAGTGAGCAGCCGCAGTGCTCATGACCTCAGGATGACCTTTCAGTCATGGTTTCTGCTCTCATTGAGCAGCCGAGTGTTCATGACCTCAGGATGACCTTTCAGTCATGGTTTCTGCTCTCATTGAGCAGCCGAGTGTTCATGACCTCAGGATGACCTTTCAGTCATGGTTTCTGCTCTCATTGAGCAGTCAGTGTTCATGACCTCAGGATGACCTTTCAGTCATGGTTTCTGCTCTCATTGAGCAGTCAGTGTTCATGACCTCAGGATGACCTTTCAGTCATGGTTTCTGCTCTCATTGAGCAGTCAGTGCTCATGACCTCAGGATGACCTTTCAGTCATGGTTTCTGTTCTCATTGAGCAGCCGCAGTGTTCATAAAACATACCACGTTTTAAAGCCCTTTGTTTTTCTCATACTGTCTTTGCTGCAGCACCTCTTTTCACCCTCTGTCTGAAACCAGAGCCCAGTCTGCTCTAATTGGTTAGCTGGCCGGCTCTGTTGTGATTGGTCAACAACTTAGAGATGTCCCGCCCCTTAGCCTATCACGTGTAATGTGTAGGAGCGCTAGCCAATAGCGTGTGATGTCACTATGCTCCAGAAGGAGACTAAGGAGTCCAATGGAGCTGGTTGTACGGAGCTCCTTCTGTCTGTTCCTCAGACCTCTCTCTGTCCGCTCAGTATTTCGACTCGCTTCATGAACAGTTTTGACTTCTGACTCATTGTGCAGTCACAGTATGTATGTATCCTCTTCTTCTACGATATGCTTCCTAACATGTCTGTTTGGACCCCCTGTCTCTCCACCAGCTGCAGAACCAGACGGAGTTGCGGGCGACCAATGCGGAACAAGCAGCATTTCTATTGGACGCCGCAGTGGCAGCGAGGAGGAGCAGCCGGTCCCCATTGGACCAGGAGGCCCGGAGGAACTCCCACTTCCTGTTTACTCTGCACCTCAGCCAGGAGCGGAAGGACAACAAGGCAGCAAGTCAGTGCACCATCGGCCAATCAAATATCAGACTGTCTTCCCCTGATGTAGCCCCGCCCCTTTCCCCACCTCCCGTTCAAACACTTAGTTATTCTGGTTTAGGTCAGAGATGATTCCCAGCAGAGGTGACGGGATGTTTACAGCTTCCTCTGATAGGAGGACACGACAGGAGGACACGACAGGAGGACACGACAGGAGGACATGACAGGAGGACATGAGGGTAACATCTGATAGGAGGACATGAGGGAAACATCTGATAGGACGACATGATGGTAACATCTGATAGGAGGACATGAGGGTAACATCTGATAGGAGGACATGAGGGTAACATCTGATAGGAGGACATGATGGTAACATCTGATAGGAGGACATGAGGGTAACATCTGATAGGAGGACATGAGGGTAACATCTGATAGGAGGACATGATGGTAACATCTGATAGGAGGACATGAGGGTAACATCTGATAGGAGGACATGATGGTAACATCTGATAGGAGGACATGATGGTAACATCTGATAGGAGGACATGACAGGAGGACATGAGGGTAACATCTGATAGGAGGACATGAGGGTAACATCTGATAGGAGGACATGAGGGTAACATCTGATAGGAGGACATGAGGGAAACATCTGATAGGAGGACATGACAGGAGGACATGAGGGTAACATCTGATAGGAGGACATGAGGGAAACATCTGATAGGACGACATGATGGTAATATCTGATAGGAGGACATGAGGGAAACATCTGATAGGAGGACATGAGGGTAACATCTGATAGGAGGACATGACAGGAGGACATGAGGGTAACATCTGATAGGAGGACATGAGGGAAACATCTGATAGGACGACATGATGGTAACATCTGATAGGAGGACATGAGGGTAACATCTGATAGGAGGACATGAGGGAAACATCTGATAGGACGACATGATGGTAACATCTGATAGGAGGACATGAGGGAAACATCTGATAGGACGACATGATGGTAACATCTGATAGGAGGACATGAGGGTAACATCTGATAGGAGGACATGATGGTAACATCTGATAGGAGGACATGAGGGTAACATCTGATAGGAGGACATGATGGTAACATCTGATAGGAGGACATGAGGGCAACATCTGATAGGAGGACATGATGGTAACATCTGATAGGAGGACATGATGGTAACATCTGATAGGAGGACATGAGGGTAACATCTGATAGGAGGACATGAGGGTAACATCTGATAGGAGGACATGAGGGTAACATCTGATAGGAGGACATGATGGTAAGATCTGATAGGAGGACATGAGGGTAACATCTGATAGGAGGACATGAGGGTAACATCTGATAGGAGGACATGATGGTAACATCTGATAGGAGGACATGATGGTAACATCTGATAGGAGGACATGAGGGTAACATCTGATAGGAGGACATGATGGTAACATCTGATAGGAGGACATGATGGTAACATCTGATAGGAGGACATGAGGGTAACATCTGATAGGAGGACATGAGGGTAACATCTGATAGGAGGACATGAGGGTAACATCTCATAGGAGGACATGAGGTTAACATCTGATAGGAGGACATGATGGTAACATCTGATAGGAGGACATGATGGTAACATCTGATAGGAGGACATGATGGTAACATCTGATAGGAGGACATGATGGTAACATCTGATAGGAGGACATGAGGGTAACATCTGATAGGAGGACATGAGGGTAACATCTGATAGGAGGACATGAGGGTAACATCTGATAGGAGGACATGAGGGTGACATCTGATAGGAGGACATGAGGGTAACATCTGATAGGAGGACATGATGGTAACATCTGATAGGAGGACATGATGGTAACATCTGATAGGAGGACATGTTTAATAACTCTCCAGAGTCTTGTGGTGAAGACGCTCTGCTGAGGAGCTACGAGAAGAACCAGCAGATATGAGACTGCAGAGCAAAGATCATGTTTATAATAACTCTCACTGACAGAAGACAAAGGTCGGTTTTCAGGACAAAGTCAACATTTGGAGAGAAAAGTCAGAATGTTGAATTCTTTTGAAAAGTCCGACAGGAGGAAACAGCATGTTGTAAACTGTGTTAGTGCTGCAGCCTCCTCCTCTGATATTCCTCTCTGACATGGAGCTGCTAATTAGCTTCACTCAGAGCGGCCGACTTGCTTAACAAGAGCATTAACGAGCAGCGCTAACGCCCCCCCCCCCCCCCCCCACACCTCATGTCACAGTTATTAGTGTTCCTCTGCTGCTTGTCCGCCGCTGGAATAAATCTGCATCTGTAACGAGCTTCAGGTCCTGCAGCTCAGACCGGGGGGAGCTCAGCGCTCAGCAGTTTGTAAATCTTGCTGATGTGAGAGGTATACTGTTTGCGCCACCATTTCTCAGAATAAATTAAACGAGCAGGAATAACGCATTACATTTCAGAGACGCTCCGGTATCCAGGAGAACAAGCTGAACTATATCAAATAAGATGTTGTTACCAGTGGCGAACCGGGTCGATCACAACTGGACCTACTGTAGACCCCCACCCCCCCCCTCCCGCCGTTATAATGTCCATCTGTTCACTGAACAACAACATCATCTTCACCTGTTGCCATTTCAACGTTAAAAACAATAAAACGGTGGCATTTCTCTGGATCCTCTGTCTCGCTCCCGTGAACTACCGCGCCTTCTCGAGCACCTGGCACCGAGGGGAACTCTGAAAGAACACGCCCGTTGTCTACAAATCAATATCAGTATCAGAATACCTTCAGTAGTCCCACAGAGGGGAGATGTGCAGCGTTACAGCAGAAAGAGCCACAGACAGCTTAGTGTTGCATATCTTACATGCGTTAAAAAGAGTACTAAGTTATAATATAATAAACAATATGCTAAAAGAGTACTAAGTTATAATATAATAAACAATATGCTAAAAGAGTACTAAGTTATAATATAATAAACAATATGCTAAAAGAGTACTAAGTTATAATATAATAAACAATATGCTAAAAGAGTACTAAGTTATAATATAATAAACAATATGCTAAAAGAGTACTAAGTTATAATATAATAAACAATATGCTAAAAAAAGATATAAACTAAAGATATCTGATTGGTTGATCAAACTGTCAGTCCAAACGCTCTCCTTCAGTGTGAGGGCCAGGATGTAGAATACCTTGGTGAAGGATATTCTACCCAGAGACCCAGAACAAGGTCTGAGTTCTAACACAAAACCAGTGACATGCGTAGTGCATGGACCGAGAAAGAGAAACAAATCAACGTAACACTGTGATATTACAGATCAACAACACAGACACCATTCTCTTTTATTCATTTTATTTACATTTTATACTTTTTTATATTATTAAAATCAATTTGTTGTTCCTTTAATCAGAGTGTTCCAGGGTATTCTCTGAATGCCTTGAAGGCCCTGGCGGTTCACCTCTGGTTTTTACATAAGGGCTCAAGTGCTGCGTTATCATTTCAAACCTTTGTCTATGCCGGTGAGACCCCTTGGTTATCATCTTGTAAACTCTAAATTATGATCTGTTGAACTGGAAACTAGAGATTGAAACAGAAACTCATCAGCGTTTGGAGCTAACAAACACACAACCGAAAATGAATGAGTTGGGTCCTGACTCGTTACTCGACTTTGGACATTTAGGTCAGGAGTGGAAACTTGTTGATCTTGATGCTTCATCATCTGCTTTCCTCTTAATGGGACCATAATCCCCCCCCCCCCCCCCCCCACTTCATTACTCACATTCACACAATTATTTTGTATACGTTTTCTGACATGTTGTGTTTATATATGCTAGCGAGGCTAATGCTAATTGTTGGTTTAATTAGGAGAAATCTGCAGACACAGTTAGTATTGAACTGTCCCACCCCCCTGTGTCTCTCTCGCTGCTATATAACATGTGCAATACCGTATCTACGTTTTTTGCACTAAATACTGTTAATATTCACATTAACTATGTGACCGCCTGTGTTTCCTGCAGATATTGAATTGCTCTTTTTACTGCAGTGTTAGTGTACAGTTGTATTATGCTGCTGTGTTCATTGTATTGTTGTCGCTCTGGCACAACCATTTCCTTTGGGATACATAAAGTCTTCTCTTATCTCAGTGTGTGGCGGGAGTCGTCTCCACCTGCTGGATTTGGGGAGCTGTGAGACGGACATCAGCCGGACGAGGGAGGGGGGGGGCGGTCAGTGCCTCTCTCTGTCGGCGCTGGGGAACGTCGTCCTCGCTCTCGCCAACGGGGCCAAACACGTCCCCTACAGGTACAGCTCGCCTCCCAATGGACCCTACGGGGGTCAGAGGTCTTTCCTTTTCTTTAACAGGATGAGTGTGGGTACAAATATTACAACACCAAGAAATGAATTGGCAACAAAATTTGACTTAAATTAGAGAGTACCAATTAATACTTCATCCCCACTTTCAAAACAAACAATCACTGACCAGACCTCCCCTCCCACATGCCTCCCACACACACACACACACACACACACACACACACACACACACACACACACACACACACACACACACACACACACACACACACACACACACACACACACACACACACACACACACACACACACACACACACACACACACACACACACACACACACACACACACACACTTGAGATGTGTTCCCCAATGTGTCCAGATGTGGGTGGTCCTGTGGCTCATCTCTTCTACAGAGCCTCGTAAATTGTGTTCCATATTATGTTGAATTGTTTTTCCTTGCTACTGTCTGTTGACATAGTTTTTTTCCTACGTTCAAATAATACGGGGGTCAGAGGTCAGACTGCCCAAAACTACAGATAGACCAACTACACCTGGGGGAGGGGGGCGCCAATTATGTTTTGGCTGAAATAATGAGACGGGAGGCAGATGAGGGCATTCCAGCGGGTCTGAGTTTAATTACTGTGTTACACAAAGAACAACAACAACAAGAGCCTCCATTACAGATCACACTGATATCTGCTGCTTCCCCCACCTGGCATAGGTCACCTAGTATTAGTTGCATAACACAACAACCTCGAAAATAACATCGACTAGAACAAGCTTGGATATCAGCACCTCATATCCTTTGATTATGATCCCTTCCCAATCCACCTGATTTACATGACCTTCCCAGGTGAGCACATCATACCCTCCATCGTTTCCTGGAAGCATATCCTATGGTGCTATGGCTGTAAGTAGTGTTGACTGTTACAATGAGTAAGCATATCATGACATTACATAAATCCGTTATTTGGTTTCAATGCCTTCACACTGTACACAAGTTCACTGCAGATGGGGGGGGGGGGCAACCTGCAGGCTCACAGGAGAGGACTTCTGAATCTTTGATGGGACTGACGAATAAAGCACTTTGTTTGTTTTGCTGTTTGTCCTGCATGATGTCTCCTTTGGGTTTCTTAAGCTGTTTAACTGTTTCGGGAGAGGTGTCTCAGCTTCTATGTTCTGCGTTTCAACTCCAACAAAACGAGGGGGAAACGTTGGCTTAAAAGACAAGAATGTTTTTGATTGAATTGGCTGTGGGTAACTCCCTCTGGAGGGAACACAGGCCATGCACACCACAGAGAGAGGATTCTTTAAGGTGCAGCGCCCTCCCTCAGACGGCCACGCCCTCCCTCAGTCACCTGCGAGCTAACGTTGGGGCTAGGTGAGACGCTTCGGGAAGTTACCACGGCTGGGCTGCCATCCACTCGTCCTGCTTCTGCTGCTGTGGAGGCCCGCTTTCACCTATCGTGTGCTGAGGTGCGGAGGAGGATTCGCCGCGGAGGAGCTCCCACGGCTGAAGGCCCGCCATCCACCTGTCCTGGTTCCGCTGTTGGAGGCCTGCTCCCACCTGTCGCTGCTGTACGGGGGAGGAGCTCCCACGGCTGTTTCTGCTTCTTCTGGTGCTGGCCTGATCTGGGGATACCGCGGAGAAACCGGAGCGCTGCCACACTGCTGCCTCGCCTGTTCCTTGCTGCTGTCCCCAGGAACCTCGCGGATACTGTGTGCTGGACCGGGGAAATGGCCCATATCGTGATTCTGCTGTACTTATTGACTGTGTTGGACAATGAGAAGATCGCTAGTCATCCTGAGAAGTCTACTGGATCCAGGTCTGTTCTACCGCCCGCAGTGGACATCCCCTGTACAGGTTCGGATGTGTTACACAAACAATTACTGGTTGCCTTGTCGCGTACATTCGTTTTGACAAATGTTTGTCTTTCTCACTTGCCTGCTATGATGGTTCTTCAGAACAGTTTTTTGAACTCTAATCTCACTTTCGCGGAGTTTGCTGGTGACTCTAGAACAGTTGACAATGTATGTGTGTTGGTTAGGAGAAAAAGGTGCTTGGTATTTTTATTATTGTTACTATCAGGGAATGTGCAGCCAAACCCTGGACCGCCCAGCAGCAGCAGTCAGATAGCTACTCCTGCTGATTTTATTTCTAGATCTGGGTTGGGATTAATTCATTTAAATGTGCGCAGTCTGTTACCTAAGTTAGATTTTGTCCGTATTTGGGCGAGCTCGACTGATACTGATGTCATTGTCTTATCAGAAACGTGGCTAGATAAATCCATGTTGGCCTCTGACATTTACTTAATGGTTACAGTGTATATCGCACTGACCGTCCTAAAAAAGGTGGTGGCGTTGCCATTTATGTGAAAAATAAGTTTTGTGTAACCAAGAGGGTTTCCAAATCTGTTAGTAAACAACTAGAATTTTTAGCCGTGAATATTGAAGTAACAAAGGGTCAACAGGTCATGGTGGTGGGCTGCTAGAGACCCCCCTCAGCTGGCAAGGACTCTTTATCTTCATTGGCAAAACTTGTATCTCAACTTGCCTACAAGGAAATAGTGCTGCTTGGTGATTTTAACTGGGACTGGTTAACTTCTGTGTCAGAGAATTTTAAAAACCTTTGTACCTCTTTGAACATTACTCAGATTATAGACAGTCCTACTCGCCCAAACATTAAGTCCCCAAATAAATCCTCCTTAATTGATCTCATTTTAACAAATGTTCCCCATAAATACTGATCTGTGGGAGTATTTGCTAATGATGTGAGTGATCACTGTGCTGTAGCCACATTAGGGACACTAAGGTCCAAAAAGTTAAACCACGCATCATCACAAAGAGAGACACAAAACACTTTGTGGAGCAGGGTTTTGTTCATGACCTGTTTGGGTTTGATTGGGGAAACATGGATCTGTGTTCTGATGTAGAAACTGCATGGTCTTATTTTTATCTTGGTTTTATGGAAATCATTGTTAGACATGCACCCCTGCGTACATTTAGAGTGAAGGAACAAAACAATCCCTGGTTTCCTGCTGAACTGTCCAGTCTCCTTCATGAGAGAAACAAGGCCTGGGCAAAGGCTAGGAAATCAGGCTCAGAGGTAGAATGGCTGCGTTTTACGCAGCTAAGGAATAGCTTCACTTCACATGTCAAAAGTGCTAAGTCTAAGTACTATCTGTCAGTTACCACAGAAAACCTGAATAATCCTAGGAAATTTTGGAAAGCCATAAAATCGATTCCTAGGAAACCGGCTGGCCCGGACAACGTAGAACCTTTGTTTTTAAAGATAGCTGCAGATTTTATTGCTCCATCTCTCACTACTCTTTTTAACCCCTCCCTCAGCACAAACACAATTCCAAAAGTATGGAAGTCAGCTTATGTCTTGCCTTTGCTAAAAGGAGGGGAAGCAACTATTTTAAATAATTATAGGCCAATCTCTAAGTTGTCAGTTCTGGCTAAGGTTCTTGAACGCCTAGTGAGTGAACAGGTAAAGGAGTTGTTATGTAAAAATGACATCCTGTCTAAACATCAGTCAGGCTTCAGAAAGCAACACAGCACCATCACTGCCACAATGAAAGAGGTGAATGACATTACGAGTATCTTAGATAATAAGCAGAGTTGTGCAGCCCTATTTATTGACCTGTCCAAAGCGTTTGATACCGTCGATCATCACATCTTGAAGCAGAGGCTACTCAGTATTGGCATATCCAGCCATGCAGTGGGGTGGTTTGTGAACTACCTCTCTGAAAGGTCCCAATGTGTTCACTTTGATGGGCTGTCTTCTGAGTGGTTGAACATTGCTAATGGTGTTCCTCAAGGTTCTGTTTTAGGTCCACTTTTATTCTCCATATATATCAACAGTTTGGGTGAAAATGTGAACAAGTCCTGTTTCTCACTTGAGGCCAGGAAAAGGCTCTGTGACCTTTTGACCTGTGCTGGACTATGGTGATCTGATCTATATGAATGCACCGGCCCATTGCCTGGTCAAGTTAGATGCTGCGTATCACAGTGCGCTGAGATTTGTGACAAACTGTAAAGCATTAACCCATCACTGTACCCTGTATGCCAGGGCTGGTCTGCCTTCACTAACTGTACGGAGGCTCAATCACTGGTACACTTTCATATATAAAGCCATGTTAGGGAAACTTACATCTGCTCCCTGATCTCACGGCGTATTGTAAATGGCTACTGCCTGAGATCGAATGCTGTGGTTTTATTAAATGTGCAAACTGCTAGGACTGTCTTAGGGAAGACAGCTTTTAGATGCGCAGCTCCACTGTCTTGGAACAGTCTGCAAAAGGAATGGAAGTTGAGCAGTTTGTTTCCATTACATGTTTTTAAAGCAAGGATAGATGCTATCCAATCGGAAACTGTTGGTATCTGTAAATGCTACTAGCTATACAAACTGTAGTCAATGTAAATATGCCATATGATGTCCTCTTTGTTTTTCTGTCATGTTTGTATTCATGTTGGAACCTACTTGCAGCAGGTCACCATTGAAAAAGAGGTCAATGATCTCAATGGGTTTTCACCTGAATAAATAAAGGTTTTGAATTGAACTGCAGCCAGTCCCAGGTTGTGCCATTAATGATATCATCTCTCACCACCTTAAGGTAGCTGATGGAAACACGCACTGATTCACTTTCAATTATTGCTAAATGTACTCAAACTTGGCTGTGCTGTTGTGGTTAAAAGAAGCAGGGATTGCAGTTTGTAGATTCAGGATCAGAGCCTCATCTCTTCACTCCAGCTCTTTTCAAAGGCAGGATATTATTGGATGTCATAGCACATTCCTGACTGCGGATCATATGCGGGGTGTAGTTCAAAGAGGGCCTCATTAATGTGAAATGAGACATCATCCCTATTCCTTCTGAGCCCGACTGTTGTGCGGGTTAATGAGGGGTGTGTGGGGTCCTGGGGGGTTTTCAGGCTGCTTTCTTTTGGCTAACGATGTTTCCTGATGTATTATTCAGGGACAGTAAGCTCACCATGCTGCTCAGTGAATCCCTCAGCAACATCAACTGTCGAACCACCATGATCGCCCACATCTCCGACTCCCCGCTGAACTACATGGAGACGCTGACCACCATGCAGCTGGCCTCCCGCATCCACCGCATGAGGAAGAAGAAGTCCAAGGTGCTTCATCTTTCTTTCATTCAGTCCGTCAGATTACTCTATCGCACTCATAAAGGCGAATGAGTAATCTCAGAATGAGTTTGAACCGTCTTCCTGAGGTTAGTGTCAGTAAAACATGACCTGTGATGTAAACCTGTGTGATCTGTGGTCAGAGAGCGTATAGTCATCATTCAGCTTTTTCAGATGATCAATATCACTGTTCCTATGGGGGCGATGCGTCTCCTTAGAGGCTGTGTTGTATTTAGTAGATTGAAGAAACCGTAGGGACACGAGGTTAAACATCTCAATTACCTTTTCATCCAGCAGGGACTGTGCAGAGATGGACTCCCCTTCAGGTTGCTTGGTATGTTAACTGCGTTATTCATGTTTGATCTGCAGAATGCCTCCAGCTCGTCCGGGGGGGACAGTTCCTGCGAGGAAGGCCCTTCCCATCGACCTCCTCATCCTCGACCCCTCCACCCCAAAATCGTGGCCCTGGACCCGGACACGCCCCTGCTGCTCTCCAGCGACCCCGACTACTCCTCCAGCAGCGAACACTCCTGCGACACTGTGATCTACGTCGGGCCCGCGGGGGCGGCCATCTCTGACCGAGAGCTGAGCGACAACGAGGGACCCCCGTCCTTCATTCCCATCATCCCCTCCCTTAACAAAAAGCGAGTGAAAGATGCTCCCAGGCCTGACCGCGAACATCTGAAGTGCAACACCTTTGCAGAGCTGCAGGAGAAACTCGACTGCATCGACGCTCCGGCCACGCTCAGCACGGAGGCCAAAGCTGACCAGGCAGTGCTCCGGATCCAAGCTGGGTCAAAGCCCACAGAGGCCACGTCCCCACCCACTGAAGGGGTTTCCTCCCCCGTGTTCTTAGAAAGCACAACAACCACACAATTCCCCTCAGCCGGCCGACTCCTGGAAACTTCCAAACGGACCAGTGCAGATGGGGAGAAACGTACAGACACCCCCTTTGCGTCATGTGTGTTAAAGCAAGGTGGGGATTTCCCATGGGACTCAGAGCCTGTGGTGCGGGAGAAGACCTACTTTAGAGGAGGGGTTCCCAAGCCCTCAGCCTCACCTTCCTTACCAAGGACATCAAGGGAGGCATTTCAGCCTGCAGAGGCTGTAGGTACGAATCCCCCTGTTGGAATGAGTCAGAAAGCACTGAGGCAAGGCCAACCGCTGGGCTCCCCCAACATGGAGAGGGCCCACCATCTCCGGGCTGCTCTGTTAGGAAGATGCCTTGACAGGGATGTTCTGAGGACTGCGGTGACTCTGCAGCAGCCTGTGGAGCTGAACGGGGAGGATGAGCTCGTGTTCACATTCGTGGAAGAGCTTCCTCTTGGTCTTGTCCCAGACAATGGCCGCCCCTCCAACCTCCTGAGCTTCAACAGGGACTGCTCCTTGCAGGCGTCACGGCCTGTAAGCATCATCAGCAGTATCAACGACGAGTATGATGCTTACACATCTCTACAGGGAGCGTTGGGACCTGGGGATGATGCTGGCACTGAGATGTTATCCCAACCTGACGGCAAAGAGTCAACTGCTGTCCCGTGGCCCAGTGAGCTAAGTGCTGGTTCAGCAGGAAGTGAAGACACTCGTTCAACAAGCAGGCTTTTCTTAAGGAGCAGAAACATAATTGCTCCAGAGTGTGTGCCCTCGCTTTCCTCTGCAAGTTTCTTTCATAGACCGACGTTGCAGCCAGGCTTCCTGAATGACAGCGGCGTCTGTTTCTCTGAGCTCGACAGTGACCCAGCCACTCCCGAGAAACTTTCTTTTACCAAGTGCCCTCCATCCCCCAACTCAACCAAAGCCTCTCTGAAGGTGCGAGCCAGTACCATGAACTCTTCAGTGTCAGAGCAGGTTCCCCATCATGCCGTCCATTCCAGTCTTCCCAGGAAAAACAAGCCTACCTCATCCACAGCAGTGGGCTGCAGCCGGCAGGAAGGCGGACTCTGTGAGTCTTTGTTTCAGGGAGGAAGTCAATTCCATCCCGCAGAGTTTCTCTCTGAAGGCAAGCCTCCAAGAAGCGGCACAAGTACTGTTTCATGTAAGAGGCCCGAAGGTAGTAGTGTATCTCGCCCACCAAAGGCACAAATATTCTCTTCTGCTCACAGGGTTGTGGATGGTTGTGAGAAGTCCAGCAGCAGGAGAGGAGAAACTCTCATCAGGCTGCAACGACTCACCCAAGGTGCAACCACTCTGGCAACCGTTTCCATCCCCCAGACATCCGAATCAAGGTGTGGTCATGAGGGCCCTTCGCTGATGGGTACCCTGAGGTTTTTATCACTAGGAAAAAAGTCTAACTGCCAGAAAAGCAACATGTTCTTCAAGTCAGGATCTAGGAACATCTCCCCTGTGCCACCGGTCAGACAGTCCAGTCAAGAACTACAGACCAGAAATGCACATTTTCCAAGTGCCTTAAAAACAACCAGTGAGTTTGAAAAGTCCTTGTTCCCTAAAACCTCAACCTCAGATGAAGAGTTAAACCCCAGGCTGCGATCAGAGTCATTCAGCCACAGGAGTTTAAAAACTGAACACGGCCCAGCCAGGATGTCTTCCAGCCTGAAGACACGCGGGGCCAAAGCAGAGGCCAGCAGGTACTACGGGAGTCTGGTGTCTCTAGAGAGGGGTGACGGTCTAAACTTTGCTGGGTCCAGGCAGAACAGCAGTGCTACATTAGGTGGTGACAGCAGACCCAATAGACCCAGGGTTCCAGCCTCCACCTCTGCTTCCTCTCCCCGTCCTGTGTTCTCGACCACAAGCAAACTGAGGCAGGTCAAAGGCAACGGCAGCCCTCAAGCAGCAGTTTCTGGTGGTGCCAAGGCTCAAAGTCTATCTGCCAGCAGTTCCAAGAGCATGAGCTCCTCCCCTAAACCTCTTGCTAATGCAGCTGGACGCAACACCAGCCTGCCTCCTACCAGTAAGTCTCCCGCTCGGTCGGGGGAAGGAGCCAGGACGGGAAAATGCATCATCATGGGTACAAAGCAGGCCCTCAGCAAAGCTGCTAACAGCCGTGTTACCGAGCTAGCCACTGGTAGCCAGAGGAAGCAGCTCAGTAAGGGGCCTGAAGTAACAGGAAGTGATGGCACTGACAGTGGGACCAGTAGTGTGAGCGGGTCGCCAAACAACTCGCCGCTACCATCCCCTTACAGCAAGATCACGGCGCCTCGGAGGCCGCAGCGCCACAGCAGCGGACACGGCAGCGACAACAGCAGCATCCTGAGCGGGGAGCTGCCGCCCCCCATGGGCCGCACCGCCCTGTTCTACCATAGCGGGGGGAGCAGCGGCTATGAGAGCATGATCCGGGACAGCGAGACCACGGGCAGCACCTCCTCAACCCACGACTCCAGCGAGAGCGGGTTGTCCACGTCCAACAGAAGCAGAGTTTCTAAATCGCCAAAGAAGAGAGGAAACGGTGAGTGCAGAATCATTGGTCCTTAAAGAGGGACATTCAGCTTCTCTTCTGTGCAATGACAGAATGAGATGCAGGAATAAGCTAAATCCACATTCCAGCATTACAACTAGGTTACGAATTTGCACACTGAGCGACTGTGGTCGTCTACAAAACAGAGGGTGGGGGGTCTGATACCTGTCCCCCTGCAGTGAACACGTCGGAGGGCAAGATACTGAACCCCAACAGGCGTTTACTAAAAGCTGCAGAAACCAAATGCTGCAAGAAGCTCAAAACACAACGGAGACCAGGGGACATTAAAGAGTGAGACAAATAGCTGGGAGACCAGGGGACACTAAAGAGTGATGCACACAGCTGGAGACCAGGGGACACTAAAGAGTGACGCACACAGCTGGAGACCAGGGGACATTAAAGAGTGAAGCATATAGCTGGGAGACCAGGGGACACTAAAGAGTGACACACACAGCTGGGAGACCAGGGGACACTAAAGAGTGACGCACACAGCTGGGCAACCAGGGGACACTAAAGAGTGACACACACAGCTGGGAGACCAGGGGACACTAAAGAGTGACGCACACAGCTAGGAGACCAGGGGACGTTAAAGAGTGACACACACAGCTGGGAGACCAGGGGTCACGAAAGAGTGACGCACACAGCTGGGAGACCAGGGGACACTATTGAGTGACACACACAGCTGGGAGACCAGGGGATACTAAAAAGTGACGCACACAGCTCGGAGACCAGGTGACACTAAAGAGTGACGCACACAGCTGGAGACCAGGGGGCACTAAAGAGTGACGCACACAGCGGGAGACCATGGGACACTAAAGAGTGACGCACACAGCTGGAGACCAGGGGACACTAAAGAGTGACACACACAGTTGGAGACCAGGGGACTTTAAAGAGTGACACACACAGTTGGAGACCAGGGGACATTAAAGAGTGACGCACACAGCTGGGGGACCAGGGGGCTTTAAAGAGTGACACACACAGTTGGAGACCAGGGGACTTTAAAGAGTGACACACACAGTTGGAGACCAGGGGACATTAAAGAGTGACGCACACAGATGGGAGACCAGGGGACACTAAAGAGTGACACACACTGTGCTGTTTCAGGTTTTTACCACTTTGCTATTTTGCCCTCCGTCAGGTTTCCTGCGGCGGCGCCTGATCCCGGCCCCCCTCCCGGACCCCTCCTCTCTGGGCAGGAGGCCGGGGGGGCAGTGGGCGGACCAGAAGGAGCCGTTTGAAATTAAAGTCTACGAGATCGACGAGGTGCAGCGACACCAGAGGAGGAGGGAAGCGGAGGTGAGGCACCAAGAACAATGGCTTGCATAACAAAGATAGACCTTGTTTCCTCCTTTAGTAAGAAAGACGTGGGTCAGTTTCTGAGCTCAGAGCTGATTGGCTGTGAGTGACGGAGGGTAAGCGCTTTGTTACCCCCCAGTGTGAGGGAAGGTCTGACTGATGTTAGAGGAAGCTGATGTGATGTCTTCTCTGTGTGCTTCCTCTCTCTGCAGCCGTTTCACCACGTGGAAAAGGTGAGTTATTCTTGAACATGAGCTCACTGCAACCCCCCATGAGGTCTGTTAAGCTCACTGCAACCCCCCATGAGGTCTGTTAAGCTCACTGCAACCCCCCATGAGGTCTGTTAAGCTCACTGCAATCCCCCATGAGGTCTGTTAAGTTCACTGCAACCCCCCATGAGGTCTGTTAAGCTCACTGCAACCCCCATGAGGTCTGTTAAGCTCACTGCAACCCCCCATGAGGTCTGTTAAGCTCACTGCAACCCCCCATGAGGTCTGTTAAGCTCACTGCAACCCCCCATGAGGTCTGTTAAGCTCACTGCAACCCCCATGAGGTCTGTTAAGTTCACTGCAACCCCCCATGAGGTCTGTTAAGCTCACTGCAACCCCCCATGAGGTCTGTTAAGCTCACTGCAACCCCCCATGAGGTCTGTTAAGCTAACTGTAACCCCCCATGAGGTCTGTTAAGCTCACTGCAACCCCCATGAGGTCTGTTAAGCTCACTGCAACCCCCCATGAGGTCTGTTAAGCTCACTGCAACCCCCCATGAGGTCTGTTAAGCTAACTGTAACCCCCCATGAGGTCTGTTAAGCTCACTGCAACCCCCCATGAGGTCTGTTAAGCTCACTGCAACCCCCATGAGGTCTGTTAAGCTAACTGTAACCCCCATGAGGTCTGTTAAGCCCACTGCAACCCCCATGAGGTCTGTTAAGCTAACTGTAACCCCCATGAGGTCTGTTAAGCTCACTGCAACCCCCATGAGGTCTGTTAAGCTCACTGCAACCCCCATGAGGTCTGTTAAGCTAACTGCAACCCCCATGAGGTCTGTTAAGCTCACTGCAGCCCCCCATGAGGTCTGTTAAGCCCACTGTAACCCCCATGAGGTCTGTTAAGCCCTCTGCAACCCCCCATGAGGTCTGTTAAGCTCACTGCAACCCCCATGAGGTCTGTTAAGCTCACTGTAACCCCCATGAGGTCTGTTAAGCTCACTGCAACCCCCATGAGGTCTGTTAAGCTCACTGCAACCTCCATGAGGTCTGTTAAGCCCACTGCAACCCCCCATGAGCTCACTGCAACCCCCCATGAGGCCTGTTAATGACTGTTTGAATCAATCACCCGAGTGATGCAACCAACATGAGCAAAGAGACAGCTCACTGACTTTAGTCCATGAACAAATCTTAGGTGAAATGATCCTTAATAATTGCTGATTATGTAAATGTCCCAACATCTGCAGGTTAGCATCCGGCAGTCTCTATGTGCTGGAGACCCTACTAAACATCTCTATCAGAACACTTTGGGGGTCTCTACATGTCCAGGTTCAGGACTCTTTGAGCTGCAGACAGACCCGGCAGACTCTATTCGTGTTTAACTAGGAATTAGATATGTTGACTCCAAGAGAACAACTATAACACGTCGTAATGGATCCTAAGCCATTGGAGGGTGTTGGAGGTTCAGCAGCTGAGGGAAGCTGATCCTCCGGTCTAATCCTGCACATTAGCGCCCCTGATCGTTTTGTCCGTGGCTATCACCTCATTAAATGCAGCCGTGATGCAGGTTAGCAGCTTCACGTCAGGGAGAGGAAGGTCAGCAGGCTGTGTTCAGGGGAGGAAGTACTTCTATCTGGTACTCAAGTAGAAGGACTCAGATCTCCCCACATTGGATTGACAGTAGCCGTCTAAGACTTTTATCCAATGGCTGTTTAGAAAGCAAGAGAGGGCGATCTCCATTAGCTGTGTCCGATGTCAATCAATCATCAAGCTCTGGAAGTGTATTATGTGATGGGTGTGGCCGGTGGAGGGATGCAGGCGAACACAATCCAAAAACAATATCATGTGTGTTTGCTGGAGAGAAAATCCATTCAACCCAAACACATAGAAGTCTTTTACTCGCATAGTTTGTGCCAACAGGTCAACGTTTATTTAAACATTTCAGTGAAATCTAAACTAACTCTGTGCATCGCAGTAACTTGCCCCACTTTGTCCCACATTGTCCCACATTGTCCCACTTTGTCCCACATTGTCCCACATTGTCCCACTTTGTCCCACTTTGTCCCACTTTGTCCCACATTGCCCCACATTGTCCCACATTGTCCCACTTTTGTCCCACTTTGTCCCACATTGCCCCACTTTGTCCCACTTTGTCCCACATTGTCCCACTTTGTCCCACATTGCCCCCACTTTGTACCACTTTGTCCCACATTGTCCCACTTTGTCCCACATTGCCCCACTTTGTCCCACATTGTCCCACATTGTCCCACATTGCCCCACTTTGTCCCACATTGCCCCACTTTGTCCCACATTGCCCCACTTTGTCCCACATTGTTCCACTTTGTCCCACATTGCCCCACATTGTCCCACATTGCCCCACTTTGTCCCACATTGTCCCACTTTGTCCCACATTGCCCCACTTTGTCCCACATTGTTCCACTTTGTCCCACATTGCCCCACATTGTCCCACATTGCCCCACTTTGTCCCACATTGTCCCACTTTGTCCCACATTGCCCCACTTTGTCACACTTTGTCACTTTGTCCCACATTGTCCCACATTGCCCCAATTTGTCCCACATTGCCCCACATTGCCCCACATTGTCCCACATTGTCCCACTTTGTCCCACTTTGTCCCACATTGCCCCACTTTGTCTCACTTTGTCCCACATTGTCACACATTGCCCCACTTTGTCCCACATGGTGCTCGCTGGCTCCGGGTCTCCCCGCTGCGTTTGGTCCTCAGGGTCTGATCTACTTCACCGGCCGGCTGAGGATGCTGGAGAAACGGCAGGAGCAGATCAGGGAGCTGAGCAGCAAACACCAGCAGCTGAAGGAGGAGCTGGAGGAGGCCAAGAGCTGGCTGAGCCTCCCCCCTGCCAAGTGGACCGGAGAGTGTGAGTACATCACATCACATCACATCACATCACATCACATCACATCACATCACATCACATCACATCACATCACATCACATCACATCACATCACATCACATTTAGCTGAGGCTTTTATCCAGAGAGACTCACAATAAGTTCATTCGACCAACAAAATACAACCTTGAAGAAAACCGAATCATATAAGTTCATCAGGTTTCATAGAGCCAAACATTTCAAGTGCTACTCAACTGGCTTTAGATCAGCCAGCCCTTTATTAGTATATAAGTGCTTTGTTAGTAATTCTATCTCTGGAAGTGGAGTCCAAAGTGGAGTACACAAGCTTTACTGCAGCAAAGAGTCCTAAAACCCGCCATGACTCAGAATTATGAGTACTTCTACTTTTACTCAAGTACAACATCGGAGTCCTTCTCCTCTGCGTATTACTCTGAACTGATAGTGTGTGATGGTGTCTTGCAGTCGAGGTGGACCAGGACCTGGATCGGGGGTCTCAGGAGTTCCTGGAGGCTCTGCTTCGGACCACAGAGGACCTGCAGGACTGCGTCAGCCTCTGCAAGTCCCGCGTCATGATGGAGACGTGCTTCGACACTGCCGCGCAGGACGAGCAGCAGGGGGTGGGAGAGGAGGCGGCACGGACTAGAAAGGTAGTGTAGTACCACCGTTTGGCCACTACGGAGATCTGCTGATGAAACGGGGGGGGGTTGTGCAGAGAGACGCATTACAAAACAGAACTCAGTGAACCATTCACCTAGAAAGAAGGCCATCATCTCTGATTGCAGTATCCAGCTCTCATGATGCAAACACGGCGCCCAACGTGGGGCGGAGGGAGAGTCTGAGAAAAGGGATGAGGAGATGATGAAGAAAAACACTGACCTCCTTCAGATCCACATGGGACAGCCTCTTTCGTCCACACGGAGGGAAAGGTGTGGGGATGGAACCTCTCTGGACGTCTGGCGAGGCTCTCATGGAAGTGCCTTTATATTTATCATCTAGTTTAACATGTTTTTATAATTTGTTTGTTTTTGTTTGTATGTTTACCATGTCTGGTTCTCGTGGTGCTGACATTACAAACAAACTTCCTGTGAATTCTTTATGCAAAAACACCAGGATTTAGATATTTGGTTCATGATGAAATGAGATTAAGCAGCAAGGAGCAACTACTCTGTATTCCTGCAGACGTTTCGCTTCTCTTCAGTCGCTCCATGCACGTTAGGACCGGCTCGCAGGAGACGCACACAGGTTTTAGGGAGGACTTGTATTAACAGAAAGTCACCGACTCATGCTAGGCAAAGGGCCGGGGATCCAGGGGGGAGTCAGGGAGAGACTGTGGCTGTTTCTCAATGTCAAGGACGCTTCCTTGGTAGGACAAGTCTGCCGAGTGTGGGTCCTTCAGAAGGTAGGCAAGAATCCTACCTGGCATTCGGAGAACGAAGAATGGAATAGGATAGCAAGTGTGCAGGTGGGCGTCTAAGAGAGGCCCTGCCTTACATCTTCCGCCACAGATTTTGGAAATTGGTCCGTGCGCAAAGCATTGTGGGGATTTTAAGACCGCAGAGGATACACATGTGCATCCTCGAAATTTCCCGCAACGAAGGACACCGGGCTCAGTAGATTTCCAAGGATCCTGGATATTGGAACAGTCCTTCGGCGGCACTCGATGATGTAGCATCCTTGAAATAGTGGCTCCGGAGCAGCCTTCCTCGACATTGAGAAACAGCCTGTGACTCCTCAGCTCCAAAGACCCCACACACACACACACACACACACACACACACACACACACACACACACACACACACACACACACACACACACACACACACACACACACACACACACACACACACACACACACACACACACACACACACACACACACACACACACACACACACACACACACATAGGTCTGTCGCGATAATCGATAAATTGACTTATCGTACGATAAATAAAAATGGACTCTATAACTTTTCTGAGCTCGATAAATTGCCGTTTACATGCATGTTTGTTTACGTAAGGATGTGAGCTAGGAGCGCTGTGGCTGCCGGCCATGCGCGCTGTGAGGGGCGGGGCTGACACACAGCCAGGTCAGGACACTGTGTGCACGTACAGCAGCGTAGCAGCCAAATTAATAATATAGCGACAAGCGGGAGACAACGTGTGACTTACTCGCGGGGAATTTAAAGTGAAATGGAATTGGTTACAAAACCTACACATCTCGATTCTCCGGTGTGGCAGTATTTTGGATTCAAGCCAAATCAACGAGGCCAACCTACGGACTTGAGTGAGCCGGGCGGTGTGTCGCATTTGTTTAAAAAAGGTAGCGACAAAAGCAGGCAATACCACGCGTTTTAAACTACACCTAAAACACAACCACCCCATTCCGTTTTCCCAGCTGGTAGCAAACACGGCAGCTGGAGAGGGAGAGCCCCCACCTTCCCGACAGTTTACAATCAAAGATGCATTTGCCCGACAATGCAAACATGTTGCTGTTCCTTTCTCGAAAACTCGAAAAACAGATTTGGATATGGCCTGTTGAGGCATCTGGGCCTTTGTATGGACAGTGGACTGTACACATGACTGTTGTTTTCAGGAGATTTATTTTGCTTGTGAGACAATGTGTGCTCATATTGATTTATTTATATATATATATATATCTATATATATCTATCTATATATATAGAGATGGATAGATAGATGGATTGAGAGCTCTGTTTTCCAGCCTGACTCTATTTAATGTATTGTTTTGGTTGTGTGTGATTTAATTAATTTATTATAATTTAATTAATTTGTTTTATTTATTATATATCATTTATATATTTTAATATTATTTCACATTTCATTTACAATGTTGAATGTTCAATAAAAAGTTCTGTTTGAAAGGATGTAATAGAATCATTATGATATATTATCAGTATGTCAGTGGTCTAAAATGCTCTTACAATATTATCGTTTATCGCAATAATTTCCAGGAACATTTATCGTCCAACAAAATTATTTATCGTGACAGGCCTACACACACACACACACGCGCAAGCACACACACACACACACACACACACACACACACACACACACACACACACACACACACACACACACACACACACACACACACACACACACACACACACACACACACACACACACACACACACACACACACACACACACACACACACACACACACACACACACACACACACACACACACACACTCTCTCAGAGTGCATGTGAACACGTCCTCTCAGAGTACATGTGAACATGTAAAGCTTAACCCAAACCCCTATGATGTTATTGGTAATCACTCCTCGAGGTTACAGGAAGTCAGATCAATGATGTGAATAACCATCAGGACAACAGCTGTCTCCAAAGGAGATCTGTGGCGGCTCCAATTCAAACTCATGTGAAACAGGAAAGACCTTTAACCCAAACCTTTCTGTGAAACTTCAATATTTAAGAGACTTCAACAGAATATAAGTATTTATCAATGTATTTAAGAAATGTGCTCACTGGTCCGCGAGCGCCCCCTAGCGGTCCATTAGAGACCCCTAGTGGTCCGCGAGCGCCCCCTAGCGTTCCATTAGAGACCAATAGTGGTCCGTGAGCGCCCCCTAGTGGTCCGTGAGCACCTCCTAGTGGTCAGTGAGCGCCCCCTAGTGCTCCGTTAGAGACCCCTAGTGATCCGTTAGCGACCCCCAGTGGTCCGCGAGCGCACCCTAGTGGTCCGTTAGAGACCCCTAGTGGCCCGCGAGCGCCCCCTAGTGGTCCGCAAGCGACCCCTAGTGGTCCGCGAGTGCCCCCTAGTGGTCCGTTAGAGATCCCTCGTGATCCGTGAGCGACCCCTAGTGGTCCATGAGCGCCCCCTAGTGGTCCGCCCGCGATCGCTAGTGGTCCGTTAGAGACCCCTAGTGGTCCACGAGCGCCCCCTAGTGGTCCGCGAGCGCCCCCTAGTGGTCCACGAGCAACCCCTAGTGGTCTGTTAGAGACCCCTAGTGGTCCGTGAGCATCCCCTAATGGTCCGTGAGCGTCCCCTAGTGGTCCGCGTGTGCCCCCTAGTGGTCCGCGAGCGCCCCCTAGTGGTCCGTTAGAGACCCCTAGTGGTCCGTGAGCGCCCCCTAGTGATCCGTGAGAGACCCCTAGTGGTCCGTGAGCGCCCACTAGTGGTCCGCGAGCGCCCCCTAGTGATCCGTTAGAGACCCCTAGTGGTCCGCGAGCGCCCCCTAGTGATCCGTTGGAGACCCCTAGTGGTCCGCGAGCGCCCCCTAGTGATCCGTTAGAGACCCCTTGTGGTCCGCGAGCGCCCCCTAGTGATCCGTTGGAGACCCCTAGTGGTCCGCGAGCGACCCCTAGTGGTCCGTGAGCGTCCCCTAGTGGTCCGTGAGCGCCCCCTAGTGGTCCGTTAGAGACCCCTAGTGGTCCGTGAGCGCCCCCTAGTGGTCCGCGAGCGCCCCCTAGTGGTCCGTGAGCGACCCCTATTGGTCCGCGAGCGCCCCCTAGTGATCCGTGAGAGACCCCTTGTGGTCCGCGAGCGCCCCCTAGTGGTCCGTTAGAGACCCGTAGCGGTCCGTGAGTGCCCCCTAGTGGTCCGCGAGCGCCCCCTAGTGGTCCGTTAGAGACACCTAGCGGTCCGCGAGCGACCCCTAGTGGTCCACGAGCGCCCCCTAGTGGTCCGCCCGCGATCGCTAGTGGTCCGTTAGAGACCCCTAGTGGTCCGCGACCGCCCCCTAGTGGTCCGCGAGAAACCCCTAGTGGTCTGTTAGAGACCCCTAGTGGTCCGTGAACATCCCCTAATGGTCCGTGAGCGTCCCCTAGTGGTCCGTGAGCGTCCCCTAGTGGTCCGCGTGCGCCCCCTAGTGGTCCGTGAGAGACCCCTAGTGGTCCGTGAGCGCCCCCTAGTGATCCTTGAGAGACCCCTAGTGGTCCGTGAGCGCCCCCTAGTGGTCCGTGAGCGCCCCCTAGTGGTCCGCGAGCGCCCCCTAGTGATCCGTTAGAGACCCCTAGTGGTCCGCGAGCGTCCCCTAGTGGTCCGTGAGCGTCCCGTAGTGGTCCGCGAGCGCCCCCTAGTGGTCCGCGAGCGCCCCCTAGTGATCCGTTGGAGACCCCTAGTGGTCCGCGAGCGTCCCCTAGCGGTCCGTGAGCGTCCCCTAGCGGTCCGCGAGCGACCCCTAGTGGTCCGTGAGCGTCCCCTAGTGGTCCGTGAGCGTCCCCTAGTGGTCCGTGAGCGCCCGCTAGTGATCCGTGAGAGACCCCTTGTGGTCCGTGAGCGCCCCCTAGTGGTCCGTTAGAGACCCGTAGCGGTCCGCGAGCGCCCCCTAGTGGTCCGTTAGAGACACCTAGCGGTCCGCGAGCGACCCCTAGTGGTCCACGAGCGCCCCCTAGTGGTCCGTTAGAGACCCCTAGTGGTCCTAGGGCGACACCTACTGTTCCGCGAGCAACCCCTAGGGGTCCGCGAGTGCCCCCTAGTGGTCCGCGAGAGACTCCTAGCAGTCTGCAAGTGACCCCTAGTGGTCTGCGAGAGACCCCTGGCGGTCCGCGAGCGACCCCTAGTAGTCCGCGAGCGACCCCTAGTGGTCCGTTAGAGACCCCTAGTGGTCCGCGAGTGACCCCTAGTGGTCCACGAGTGACAAATAGTTAAAAAATTACTCGTATAGGTGACAGAGACAGGCAGCAAACAATGCTAAATAAATGGAACAGTGCAAATAATTAACTTTGTGTTATACCTGAAACCATAGTTTTAATGTATTTTATTCTGAAAATCCACAGCGGAGGTCGTACTTCATGCATTTTGCATTTCTCTCAGTAAAACCATCTGAGAGTCTGTTGGACATAAACTCCGTAATAATGTAGTCTACATTTCATAAGAGGTGTAAAACCTGAGAGCATTTTGAATCTCATCTGAAGGAAAGAATCTGTATCTGTATTGTTGATTTATTGTGTGAACAATATAGAGAAGTGAAGCTGTCATCCTCAGGCTGTAATGTGTTATAAACTGTTGGAGTGGAACTTTTGTTTCTGGATATCTGGGAGTCAGGTGGTCTGAGTGAGTGTTTCTATTAGCTAGAGGTCTTTGGTATGAGACAGTTTGAGAAACACTGCTCTAACACAACAGAGCTAATCACAAAGAAAGGAAGTATAAACACTTTTCAAAATAAAACAGGAAACACTGACGGATCATGTTTCAACACACGTTCAGTTTTTAGAAAAACACACATTTCTAACGGTAAAGACGATCAGTGAGACACATGGTAACCAATGAGAAGCCTCAATGTAAAAACCAACATTTAAACCCCAGGACAGGAAGTGGTCTCCTCCTACAGAGGACACAAAGACACTGAGGACATTAAAGAGTCATCAATCCCGAGCCAGATCCCAAACCCAGCATAGAGAGGTTCAGTGAATGTGGTTCTGAAGGTGCGGAAGTCGATCAGTCGGTCAGAGGAGACTCTGTAGAAGGAGAGAGAGCCAGCAGGATGATCCAGATACACTGCTACTCTACCAGAGGAGGGGGTGCGGGGGTGGGGGGGGGCCGAGGAGGAGGGGTTGAAGGAGTAAGCTGTTTCATTGATATTGTGCCTGACAGAGTAACCACCACCACCGCCAAAGCAGATCAGACTCCAGGACTGATCTGTCCTTCCAAAATCACAGTCCTCATTGTCTCCTCTCCTGCTGATTCCTCTGTAAGTCACTGATATGGAAACCTCTCCTCTCCACTCGACCTCCCAGTAACAGCGACCAGTCAGAGCTTCTCTACACATCAGCTGAGGCTCCACCTCAAACCTCTCTGGATGATCAGGATATGGCTGCTCCTTCCACCCCCATGTCCCCGTCCTGTTGTCCTCAGACAGTTTGAGTTGTCTGTGTGCTGTGTTTGAGTCCAGGGTGAGTTCACAGGAATCTGATGAGAGACACAGACAGCAGTTTAAATGTCATGTGTTAATACCACCTCCATCACCTTAGTCTCTAGAGAGAAGCTGACTGATCCACACTTACACTTCCTCAGACCTGGTTTCAACCTCTGCTCTCCACCATGGTCCAGCCTGGAGGGAGAAACACAGTCAGGATGATTTTCTATCCAACAGGAGTCCTAGCTGCTGTTCAGCCTGAAGCAGAGCTCAGTCTGTCCGTGGGACAGGGAGACACTGAGGAGGAGGAGACACTGAGGAGGAGGAGGAGGAGGAGGAGGAAGAGGAGAAGAAGAAGAAGAAGAAGAAGAAGAAGAAGAAGAAGAAGAAGAAGAAGAAGAAGAAGAAGAAGAAGAAGAAGAAGAAGAAGAAGAGAAGGACAGAGTGTCCCCCTCCTCATACTCTCTTGTGTAGAGGGTGGAATAGAAGCTCACAGCTCGCCTCCTGATCTGGCTCTGTTGTTTCCTGCCCTGTGTCTGACAGCAGTGAGTGGATCACTCGCCTCTGCCCATTCTTCCTCTCCAGGCCGAGGAAGAAGCTAGTGGGAGCATCCGTCTTATTAGGGTTGACCCTGAACTTTAACGTCCGGCAGGTTGGCTAAAGACATCTCTTTCCCTTTGAGGATTTGAATATGTCCTCGATCTCCTGTGGTCTCACTTAGTGTTTCTAGTTCCACTATATCACTCTCCAGGTCTTTCATAGATCTGATGATGTCTTGTGTGACATTGAGGGTGTGCTGTTGGCAGAGCAATCTGATCTCAGTCTTACCATGGCCACTGCCTGAGACTGCTCCCTTCCTCTGCCTCCTAAAAACACTCCAGAAATAAATAAGGGCCTCTTTCAAATGTTTATCAAATGTTAAAACCGAGTTAAAATGCCAATATAAAACCTTTCTAATAAAAACATTACATAAAAGCAAAGAGCGATCCGTAAAACCAGCAGGTGATATGCTGCACATTTTAAAAGTGTTAAAATGATGCTTAAAACAATAAAAACGATCGAGTCTAGCTGATGAGATTCTATTCTCTCTGATGTGGGACCAGGGCTTCCCTCACTTCTCTTAAAAGGATTCCTTGCTTCCCTCACTTGCGTCGTTTCCCTGCGTCTAGTCCCTCCCTCCAGGGAAGCAAGGAGAGAGGAAACTACGAGAAGCAGGAAATGAGTTTTCAGAGCAATGGGACGTCCTTTCCTCCGGAGCGTCACGTGAAGCGACGTCCGTTTGTGATGACGCCGCACAGCTGATCGTCTGACAGCAGCTCTGTCCCCGTTGTTTCCACACACACCCCCGCCTCTGTTAGGACACATTTACTGACACACACATGTGTATCATCTGTTGTAGACCCAAATACCTTAAATTAAATAAGAACTCATTCTCAAAAAAGATAAACGCCATTCTTAAAATGTATAAACGAGCAATAGCTTGATTAATATTGATTAGAGTGCACAATAGAAATAAGATAATTGAGAGAAAAAAAAGAGATATCTATCAAAACCCAGTTAGATCAACATTCACTGGATTGCACTCTGTGTTTGTTTGTGTGTATATGGAGCACATTAACATTTTAATAGCACTTAATGACTGACTGAATGGAAACGACAGTAAATAAAAATGTAAAACGAAAAAAGCGATCATGAAAATGTTTCTAATAAATGAATAAAATGATTTTTGCCCACTTTGTTGTTCAGATATTTCACATGTTTGTAACTAAATGATTCATGAATTGAAACAAAACACAGTTTAAACTGAGGAGTGACTCTCGTGAGGTTCATTTATTTTCTTCACTCCGCTGGGGTACTGCTCTCATGTCAAGAACAAGAAGCATCAGATCAGTGCACGCGCTGCATCGTCCAATCAGTGAGCGATACACAGTGAGGGGGGGGGGGGGCGAGTATCTGAGGATTTCAGCGGAGGATGGTCTGGTGGTTCCTCCATTATTGCTCCTCGGTCCTCGGTCCTCCGGCAGAAATAAGGGCAATGGGACTCAGGATGGCGCAGCACACCTCCCAGTCGCTGATCTTAGGATTTGTTTATTTTCTGTTTTATTTTGTTATGTCAAGATCTGTCTTTGTTTTCCCATTTTACTTTGAAAGATGTTCACCCCCTGTCTCATGTCTGCCTTTGCTTCCTGTCTGTGTTTTCCCTCCAGCTGTGTCTTGTCTTGTCATTGTGTATCGAGCCTTGCTTGCCCTTGTGTCCCTTGTGTCACTTTGTTGTCGTTTAATGCTGGTTTGGTTCCTGGTCCCGGTTCGTTTGTTTGTTTGTTGCTTTCTCTTTTTTTTTTTATTGCCTGCTCCTGTTATTTTTGTAGTGTAACAGCTTTTAATTTAAAGGGGACCTATCATGCAAAGTGCACTGATGTATTTTAACATAAATATGTGTAGCGCCAGGAAATAAAACCCTCTCTCTTTCCCTCCGTACCCAAATCTCTAAAAACGGGGGAACAACGGAGCTGATCCAGATTTGCGTCCGATATGACGTAATATCTGAAATGTGGACCCACGGGCCAATCAGAAACGTTGCTATCAGAAACAATGCCCGACTGTTCTGGACGTAATATGGTCGGTGTTTACATTAGCATGGCTAACACTCAGAGCTAACCTGTACTGGAGAGCATGTGTGTGAAGAAGCAGGAAGTAAAAAGGAACTCACCTTGTGGTATAACCGGCAAGAGAGAAAGCCTTTGAGCTCCATACTGTTTCAGAGAGAATCCTTGATAATCCATGATATGTTTATATATAATATATTATTATTAGTTTAGACAGTAGCTGCCGGGTCCCGCATGAGCTCAGCCCCCTCCTTTTTTTTTATCCATTTCCTTTCTTTTTAAAGCTTTATACCCCAAATCATCACTTTTGAAACATGAAGGGAAATAGAGGATATGAGGCATGGCTAGAATGGGTGATCTGTTTGGTATTATGAGCAAAACACTTCATCGACATGTTTTTTATATATTTTTATATATCTGAGACCTACGCTATTGCCTACAAATAGCATGATAGGTGACCTTTAATTCAAAGCTCGTCTTAATTTGCATCCCCTTAGTAATACTGCTTTCCGCCATATTGCCAAACCTGACAGCCAACATGGTGGACGGCCCTGTTAACCCTGAATGGCTGTTTCCATGTAATGCAACTTGAAGGGATCCATTTGTTTCCCAACCCAGGCTAACTCCCTCAAACATATGATGAATATCAGTCTAACTCACTGCAGTGAACATATTCAAGGGAAATGAGACGTCCTTCATGGTGGAAGACAGTCTGTGTGTCCATACCTGAGAGTCTCCAGTCTCCAGAGAGGATCCTCCAGTCCAGCAGACAGCAGCTGCTCTCCTGAGGCTCCTGGATGATTGTAGCTAAGGTCCAGCTCTCTCAGATGGGAGGGGTTGGAGCTCAGAGCTGAAGCCAGAGAAACACAGCCTTCCTCTGAGACCATACAGCCTGAGAGACTGGAAGCAGGGAATACAGTAAACTCAGTGCTTTAAAAAGTCACATGAGCAGGGAAAGCATACAGAGGTGGACCATCGTCATCAACATGAACAGAAACCTGGATGAAAATAAAAAGCTGAACTCTGACCTGAGAGTCTCCAGTTCACAGTGTGGACTCTCCAGTCCAGCTGACAGCAGCTTCACTCCTGAATCCTGCAGGTCGTTGTTACTCAGGTCCAGCTCTCTCAGACTGGAGGACTGGGAGCTGAGGACTGAGGACAGAGCTGCACAGCCTCTCTTTGACAGGTTACAGAAAGTTAACCTTAAAGAAGAAAACGTCAATATGAATGTGATCAAGAGCTATGTTTGGAATGACCTACTATTTTATTATTTCGCAAACTGTTAATAGGCTGCTTTACATCTGTATGTGCATATTTGAGTTTGGCAGTTAGTCATTAGAGAGATTATGAAACCAGTAGTTTCAACATGTCATGTGACTCCCTGATGAACCTTCAGGGAGAAGGTTCTGCAGTCTGAGGTCGAGCTCCACCCCACTAGAGAACAGCTTTTTCCACCAGGCTGTCAGGAGACTAAACTCTCTCCCCTCCCTCCCCCTCTCCCCCTGCCCCAATTGGACCTGGACTTTAACACCCCACACACACATCCACCACCAGACACTTTCTATGTTGCTATGGACAGTCTTATGCACTAATGTACATGTTTTATTGTAATATATTCATCCACATCTGTTTGGAAGTTACTGTTTGTATATATTGACTGTTTTTTTATATGTATTTTTTAATCCTCTGGATTATTGTAAAAAGTAATTTGATCTTTCTGTCTGTACACACAAACTGAAAGAGTGACAATGAAGTTGACTTTGATTTGTATCTGGATATAAACGTAATGAAAAAAACAAACAAAGAAAGAAAAATCACATGGATTTTAAGAGTGGATTTCTGTGTAGATTAAACTGGTGGGTAATGGGAGAGCCAGTATGACATGATCAATATCAGCTGAACTCTGACCTGAGAGTCTCCAGTTCACAGTGTGGACTCTCCAGTCCAGCTAACAGCAGCTTCACTCCTGAATCCTGCAGGTCGTTGTTACTCAGGTCCAGCTCTCTCAGACTAGAGGACTGGGAGCTGAGGACTGAGGACAGAGCTGCACAGCTTCTCTCTGACAGGTAGCAGCCACTCAGCCTGGGGAAAGATCAGCAGTGAACACAAAGAGTTATATTCTCATGTCTCAACCTGTTCCTAGTTAAAGTAGTTTTATCTCCACTCACAGAGCTTTCCTGGAGGCTTTGACCACTGGCAGCAGCCTCAGAAGAGCCTCCTCTGAAGCAGAGTATCTCTTCAGGTCAAACACGTCCAGATCTTCTTTTGATGACAGTAAGATGAAGACCAGAGCTGACCACTGAGCAGGAGACAGATTATCTGTGGAGAGACTTCCTGAACTCAGGGACTGTTGGATCTGCTCCACTAGAGAATGATCATTCAGTTCATTCAGACAGTGGAACAGGTTGATGCTTTGCTCCGGAGACAGGTTCTTTCCTATCTTTTTCTTGATGTATTCAACTGTTTCCTGGTTGGTCTGTGAGCTACTTCCTGTCTGTGTCAACAGGTCATGTAATAAGGTCTGATTGGTCTCCAGTGAAAGACCCAGGAGGAAGCGGAGGAACAAGTCCAGGTGTCCGTTTGAACTCTGTAAGGCCTGGTCCACAGCACTCTGGTAGAGATGTGTTAGTTTAGGTTTGGCTCTGAAGACTTTAGGCAGCCAGGAGGTTGTTGGTTCTTTTGCCAGCAGGTTGACTCCAGAGGTGATGAAGGTCAGATGGACATGAAGAGCAGCCAGAAACTCCTGAACGCTCAGATGGACAAAGCAGAACACTGTGTTCTTGTACATTCCTCTGACCTCTCTAAAGACCTGTGTGAACACTCCTGAGTACACTGAGGCTGCTCTGATATCGATGCCACACTCTGTCAGGTCGGACTCATAGAAGATCAGGTTGCCTTTCTGCAGCTGCTCAAAAGCCAGTTTCCCCAGAGACACCATCATCTTCATCTTCCTGCTCTCTGGACTCCTGTGTGGATCTGTCTCAGCTCCTCCATCATACTTGATGTTCTTCACTTTGGACTGAACCACCAGGAAGTGGATATACATCTCAGTCAGGGTCTTGGGCAGCTCTCCCCCCTCTCTGGTTTTCAACATGTCCTCCAGAACTGAAGCAGAGATCCAGCAGAAGACTGGGATGTGGCACATGATGTGGAGGCTTCGTGAGGTCTTGATGTGGGAGATGATGGTGCGGGCCTGCTCCTGATCTCTGAACCTCTTCCTGAAGTACTCCTCCTTCTGTGGGTCAGTGAACCCTCGGACCTCTGTCACCATGTCCACACACTCAGTGATCTGATAGGCTGCTGCAGGTCGTGTGGTTATCCAGAGGCGAGCAGAGGGAAGCAGCTTCCCCCTGATGAGGTTTGTCAGCAGCACATCCACTGAGGTGGACTCTGTGACATCAGTCAGGATCTCAGTGTTGAGGAAGTCCAGAGGAAGTCGACTCTCATCCAGACCGTCAAAGATGAACACAACCGGGAACTGATCAAACCTGCAGATTCCTGCGTCTCTGGTTTCAGAGAAGAAGTGATGAACAAGTTCCACCAAGCTGTACTTGTTCTCTCTCACCACATTCAGCTCTCTGAAGGTGAATGGAAATATGAACTGGATGTCCTGGTTGGCTTTGCCTTCAGCCCAGTCCAGAGTGAACTTCTGTGTTAAGACTGTTTTCCCAATGCCAGCCACGCCCTTTGTCAGCACTGCTCTGATTGGTTTACCTCTTTCAGTTGAGCCTTTAAAGAGGTCTTCTTGCCTGATGGGTGTTTCTGATCTGTCTGGTTTAGTGAATGCTTGTTCGATCTGTCTGATCTCATGTTCCTTGTTGACCTCTCCGGTGTCTCCCCTGGTGATGTAGATCTCCGTGTAGATTTCATGTAGGGGTTCAGATTTTTCCATTAATTTGATATTTTCAAATGTTTCCTTCAGGTTTGATTTGAGTTTACCTTGGCACTTAGTGAGAATATCTGAGTGAACAAGAAATACATTTACATGAAAGACACATCAAAGTATTTCCTTCTAATTGGACCAATTTCTGACAGAATAGAAGGTTATTTTCCTGATATCAAGTCACTGGATATTGTTGCATAATTATCTGTACATTGTTTCACCCCACAGAGAACCATCAGTTTTCCCACAGAGAGCCATGGCCCTAAACCTGACTGACTCTTATTCCTGCTGCTGGGAGACGAGGCACGATACCAGCAGATCCCAACACCCACTGAGGGTGTGGACACAGCTCTCTCTCCAGTTATACAGGAAGTGGATGGCTCTTAGTGTGTCCCAGTATACTCCTGCAGTAGCCTACCATCTACAAGACACCCTGGGAGGTCACAGTAATAACCCGTCCCTTCCTCACCAAGTCATGTTGGACGGCAAATGATACCTCCTTCCACCTGTAGGGGGCTGGGCCTTTAGTAATGACTTGGACAGAATCTGCAGTGAGCAATCCCAGTGAGGCTGAGCAATGTGCTCCTCTGAAGTTTAGAGCTTACCCTAGAGTCCCCTTTAAAACATGACCCTGTCTGCCTCCATGCAACATTGATCACAGCTGTCCAATGTTATGTCAGGACAAACCTCCACAGTGTGTCCCTGTGCCCCCTTCTGACCACCTGAGCAACAACAGCTGTTCTCCAAGCCCTCAGCTCTGCCTCCTGAACTCAGTGTGCATCAGTCCCATTCAACATCTTGAGACTGAGTCAGCAGCTAACCTACACTGTGGCAAACAGCCGGGGTTCAACCATGACTCCCCCTCCTGAGATATCTGACAGTTCGGCAGGACAAACCTCTTTCCAAACAGAATTGTTCGTTTCCTGGGTAAACGTAGCACTCAAGGACTCACTGCCATTTCAGAGCCCACTGATGACTTTCTGGTCATTCCTCTGATCCATCCCCTCCCCAACAGCGGCTTTTAGCATCAACCATTTGTATTACATATCTCCAATGTCCCACCAGGAGAAACTGTTTCACAGAGCATTGGTGGCCGGTTAGAGTCCCGATCGGACCAAAATAATAACAAGGAGTGTAGACATGTTCCTGGAGAGGTGCTAGTTCACATCCATCCCTCGAGCAAGGCACAGAACCCCCAACTGCTTCCTGGTGCTGGACACCTGTCCTATGCATATGTGTGTGTTGTACTGTGTGTTACCACAACCGAGTGAACAACTGAGGTGAATTTCCCCTTTGGGATGAAATAAAGCATCTTCTCCTTCTTAATAACATCGGCTGGCGCATCATAATCACGTTGGATAGTGTCAGTGCGGTCAGACTCTCAAAGCACAGCAGTCTCTTTTCCTAAGTCCTGATGAATCCTCCTATCATTACCCCCACAATGTTTCACAGAGGTTACGGAATAGTGGTTAGGAAGAGACTGTCACGATTCTTGGTTTTGTGTGTTTAGTTACCTGTTTTATTTTTGAAATTCTGTTCTCCCTGTGTCTGATTGTCTCATTGTGTTCACCTGTTTATATTAGATATTGAGTATATTCATTTTGTATTTAAATTCTTATATAATTTGTCTTATTATTAGGCTGCTATATTATGTTATTACAAAAACTCATTCTCTGAGACAGAAGTTACAGAATAACATTTCTAAATAATACATTTTAGTGTTTACCTTCAATGGCCTTTTGTTTTGAAAAGTGATGGAAGCATTTTTCAGATAAAAATAAAACTGTATTGCGCGCCACCCTTTTTTCTGTACACAATAATGTCCTTACTATTTCCGAGCAACACGGCTGCAGAATCTTTTCATGGGAAAAATTATACATGTGTGTGGTCAGGGGATAATTATTGAGGAAGCCAATTATCAAAATCCCGTTCACATAAACTTGTGAAACACTCTCACGAACACATGAAATCCAAAGTTATTCACATTTATGAAACGCTCTCACTCACACATGAAACGCTCTCACACACACATATGAAAACGCTCTCACTCACACATGAAGCGCTCTCACACACACGTGTGAGACGCTCTCACACACACATGAAATCCAAAGTTATTCAAATGTATGAAACGCTCTCACTCACACATGAAACGCTCTCACACACACGTGTGAGACGCTCTCACACACACATGAAACGCTCTCACACACACACGTGAAACACTCTCACACACACATGAAACACTCTCACACACACATGAAACGCTCTCACACACACACATGAAACGCTCTCACACACACGTGTGAGACGCTCTCTCTCACACATGAAACGCTCTCACACACACGTGTGAGACGCTCTTACACACACATGAAAATCTCTCACACACACATGTGAAACACTCTCACACACACATGAAACGCTCTCACACACACATGAAACGCTCTCACACACACATGTGAAACACTCTCACACACACATGAAACGCTCTCACACACATGTGAAATGCTCTCACACACGCATGTGAAATGCTCTCAAACACACATGAAACGCTCTCACACACATTTGAAACACTCTCACACACACATATGAAACGCTGTCACACACACATGAAACGCTCTCACACACATGTGAAACACTCTCACACACACATATGAAAGGCTCTCACACACATGTGAAATGCTCTCACACACGCATGTGAAATGCTCTCAAACACACGTGAAACGCTCTCACACACATTTGAAACACTCTCACACACACATATGAAACGCTGTCACACACACATGAAACGCTCTCACACACATATGAAACACTCTCACACACACACATGAAAGGCTCTCACACACACATGTGAGATGCTCTCACACACACATGTGAAACGCTCTCACACACACACATGAAACACTCACACACATATGAAAACGCTCTCACTCACACATGAAACGCTCTCATACACACGTGTGAGACGCTCTCACACACACATGAAACGCTCTCACACACATGTGAAACACTCTCACACACACATATGAAACGCTCTCACACACACATGAAACGCTCTCACACACACACATGAAACACTCTCACATACACACATGTGAAACGCTCTCACACACATATGAAAACGCTCTCACTCACACATGAAATGCTCTCACACACACATGAAACACTCTCACACACATATGAAAACGCTCTCACTCACACATGAAATGCTCTCACACTCACACATGAAATGCTCTCACACACACACATGAAACACTCTCACACACATATGAAAACGCTCTCACTCACACATTAAACGCTCTCACACACGTGTGAGACGTTCTCACACACACATGAAACGCTTTCACACACACGTTTGAGACGCTCTCACACACACATGAAACGCTCTCACACACACATGTGAAACACTCTCACACACACATGAAACGCTCTCACACACACATGTGAAACGCTCTCACACACACATGAAAATCTCTCACACACACATGAAACGCTCTCACACACACATGTAAAACACTCTCACACACACATGTGAAATGCTCTCACACACGCATGTGAAACACTCTCACACACACATATGAAACGCTCTCACACACACATGAAACGCTCTCACACACACATGTAAAACACTCTCACACACACATGTGAAATGCTCTCACACACGCATGTGAAACACTCTCACACACACATATGAAACGCTCTCACACACACATGAAACACTCTCACACACATATGAAACGCTCTCACACACACATGAAACACTCTCACACACACATGTGAAATTCTCTCACACACGCATGTGAAACACTCTCACACACACATATGAAACGCTCTCACACACACATGAAACGCTCTCACACACATGTGAAACACTCTCACACACACATGAAACGCTCTCACACACACATGAAACGCTCTCACACACATGTGAAACACTCACACACATGTGAAACACTCTCACACACACAAATGAAATGCTCTCACACACATGTGAAACGCTCTCACACACACACACACACATGAAACGCTCTCACACACACATGTGAAATGCTCTCACACACACATGAAACGCTCTCAGACACACATGTGAAACGCTCTCACACACACATGAAACGCTCTCACACACACATGTGAAACGATCTCACACACACATGTGAAATGCTCTCACACACATGTGAAACGCTCTCACACACTTGTGAAACGCTCTCATACACACATGTGAAACGCTCTCTCACACACATGTGAAACGCTCTCACACACATGTGAAACGCTCTCACACACACATGTGAAACGCTGTCACACACATGTGAAACACTCTCACACACACATATGAAATGCTCTCACAAACATGTGAAACAATCTCACTCACACATGAAACGCTTTCACACACACGTTTGAGACGCTCTCACACACACATGAAACGCTCTCACACACCCATGTGAAACACTCTCACACACACATGAAACGCTCTCACACACAGATGTGAAACGCTCTCACACAAACATGAAAATCTCTCACACACACATGAAACGCTCTCACACACACAGGTAAAACACTCACACACACATGTGAAACACTCTCACACACACATGAAATGCTCTCACACACATATGAAACACTCTCACACACACATGAAACATTCTCACACACACATGTGAAATGCTCTCACACACACATATGAAACGCTCTCACACACACATGAAATGCTCTCACACACACATGAAACGCTATCACACACACATGTGAAACACTCTCACACACACATGAAACATTCTCACACACACATGTGAAACACTCTCACACACACATATGAAACGCTCTCACACACACATGAAATGCTCTCACACACACATGAAACGCTATCACACACACATGTGAAACACTCTCACACACACATGAAACGCTCTCACACACAGATGTGAAACGCTCTCACACAAACAGGAAAATCTCTCACACACACATGAAACGCTCTCACACACACAGGTAAAACACTCTCACACACACATGTGAAATGCTCTCACACACGCATGTGAAACGCTCTCACACACACACATGAAATGCTCTCACACACATATGAAACGCTCTCACACACACATGAAACATTCTCACACACACATGTGAAATGCTCTCACACACATATGAAACGCTCTCACACACACATGAAACATTCTCACACACACATGTGAAATGCTCTCACACACGCATGTGAAACACTCTCACACACACACATATGAAACGCTCTCACACACACATGAAATGCTCTCACACACATGAAATGCTCTCACACACATGAAATACTCTCACACACACATGTGAAATGCTCTCACACACACATATGAAACGCTCTCACACACACATGAAACGCTCTCAAAAACATGTGAAATGCTCTCACACACACATGTGAAATGCTCTCACACACGCATGTGAAACACTCTCACACACATATGAAACGCTCTCACACACACATGAAACGCTCTCACACACACATGAAACGCTCTCACACACACATGTGAAACACTCTCACACACACATGTGAAATGCTCTCATACACGCATGTGAAACACTCTCAAACACACATATGAAACGCTCTCACACACACATGAAACGCTCTCACACACATGTGAAACACTCTCACACACACATATGAAACGCTCTCACACACACACAGGAAATGCTCTCACACACAGGTGAAACGCTCTCACACACACACACATGAAACGCTCTCACACACACATGTGAAATGCTCTCACACAAACATGAAAATCCCTCTCTCTCAACACACTGAAATCCCTCTCTCTCAACACACTGAAATCCCTCTCTCTCAACACACTGAAATCCCTCTCTCTCTCAACACACTGAAATCCCTCTCTCTCAACATACTGAAATCCCTCTCTCTCTCAACACACTGAAATCCCTCTCTCTCAACACACTGAAATCCCTCTCTCTCAACACACTGAAATCCCTCTCTCTCAACATACTGAAATCCCTCTCTCTCAACACACTGAAATCCCTCTCTCACAACATACTGAAATCCCTCTCTAACAACATACTGAAATCCCTCTCTCTCAACACACTGAAATCCCTCTCTCTCAACATACTGAAATCCCTCTCTCTCAACACACTGAAATCCCTCTCTCACAACATACTGAAATCCCTCTCTAACAACATACTGAAATCCCTCTCTCTCAACACACTGAAATCCCTCTCTCTCAACATACTGAAATCCCTCTCTAACAACATACTGAAATCCCTCTCTGACAACACACTGAAATCCCTCTCTCTCAACACACTGAAATCCCTCTCTCTCAACACACTGAAATCCCTCTCTCTCAACACACTGAAATCCCTCTCTCTCAACATACTGAAATCCCTCTCTAACAACATACTGAAATCCCTCTCTGACAACATACTGAAATCCCTCTCTCTCAACACACTGAAATCCCTCTCTCTCAACACACTGAAATCCCTCTCTCTCAACATACTGAAATCCCTCTCTAACAACACACTGAAATCCCTCTCTCTCAACACACTGAAATCCCTCTCTCTCTCAACATACTGAAATCCCTCTCTAACAACACACTGAAATCCCTCTCTCTCAACACACTGAAATCCCTCTCTCTCAACATACTGAAATCCCTCTCTCTCAACACACTGAAATCCCTCTCTCTCAACATACTGAAATCCCTCTCTCTCAACATACTGAAATCCCTCTCTCTCAACATACTGAAATCCCTCTCTAACAACACACTGAAATCCCTCTCTAACAACACACTGAAATCCCTCTCTCTCAACATACTGAAATCCCTCTCTCTCAACACACTGAAATCCCTCTCTCTCAACATACTGAAATCCCTCTCTCTCAACATACTGAAATCCCTCTCTCTCAACATACTGAAATCCCTCTCTCTCAACACACTGAAATCCCTCTCTCTCAACATACTGAAATCCCTCTCTCTCAACATACTGAAATCCCTCTCTCTCAACATACTGAAATCCCTCTCTCTCAACACACTGAAATCCCTCTCTAACAACACACTGAAATCCCTCTCTAACAACACACTGAAATCCCTCTCTCTCAACATACTGAAATCCCTCTCTAACAACACACTGAAATCCCTCTCTCTCAACATACTGAAATCCCTCTCTCTCAACATACTGAAATCCCTCTCTCTCAACACACTGAAATCCCTCTCTCTCAACATACTGAAATCCCTCTCTCTAACACACTGAAATCCCTCTCTCTCAACACACTGAAATCCCTCTCTCTCAACACACTGAAATCCCTCTCTCTCAACACACTGAAATCCCTCTCTCTCAACACACTGAAATCCCTCTCTAACAACACACTGAAATCCCTCTCTAACAACACACTGAAATCCCTCTCTCTCAACATACTGAAATCCCTCTCTAACAACACACTGAAATCCCTCTCTCTCAACACACTGAAATCCCTCTCTCTCAACATACTGAAATCCCTCTCTCTCAACATACTGAAATCCCTCTCTGACAACATACTGAAATCCCTCTCTAACAACACACTGAAATCCCTCTCTCTCAACACACTGAAATCCCTCTCTCTCAACACACTGAAATCCCTCTCTCTCAACATACTGAAATCCCTCTCTCTCAACATACTGAAATCCCTCTCTAACAACATACTGAAATCCCTCTCTAACAACACACTGAAATCCCTCTCTCTCAACACACTGAAATCCCTCTCTCTCAACACACTGAAATCCCTCTCTAACAACATACTGAAATCCCTCTCTCTCAACACACTGAAATCCCTCTCTCTCAACACACTGAAATCCCTCTCTCTCTACACACTGAAATCCCTCTCTCTCAACATACTGAAATCCCTCTCTAACAACATACTGAAATCCCTCTCTAACAACACACTGAAATCCCTCTCTCTCAACATACTGAAATCCCTCTCTCTCAACACACTGAAATCCCTCTCTCTCAACACACTGAAATCCCTCTCTCTCAACATACTGAAATCCCTCTCTCTCAACACACTGAAATCTCTCTCTCTCAACACACTGAAATCCCTCTCTCTCTCAACATACTGAAATCCCTCTCTAACAACACACTGAAATCCCTCTCTCTCAACACACTGAAATCCCTCTCTCTCAACATACTGAAATCCCTCTCTCTCAACACACTGAAATCCCTCTCTCTCAACATACTGAAATCCCTCTCTCTCAACATACTGAAATCCCTCTCTCTCAACATACTGAAATCCCTCTCTCTCAACACACTGAAATCCCTCTCTCTCAACATACTGAAATCCCTCTCTCTCAACACACTGAAATCCCTCTCTCTCAACATACTGAAATCCCTCTCTCTCAACATACTGAAATCCCTCTCTCTCAACATACTGAAATCCCTCTCTAACAACACACTGAAATCCCTCTCTAACAACACACTGAAATCCCTCTCTCTCAACACACTGAAATCCCTCTCTCTCAACACACTGAAATCCCTCTCTCTCAACACACTGAAATCCCTCTCTAACAACACACTGAAATCCCTCTCTAACAACACACTGAAATCCCTCTCTCTCAACATACTGAAATCCCTCTCTCTCAACATACTGAAATCCCTCTCTCTCAACACACTGAAATCCCTCTCTCTCAACACACTGAAATCCCTCTCTCTCAACACACTGAAATCCCTCTCTAACAACACACTGAAATCCCTCTCTCTCAACACACTGAAATCCCTCTCTCTCAACACACTGAAATCCCTCTCTAACAACACACTGAAATCCCTCTCTCTCAACATACTGAAATCCCTCTCTAACAACACACTGAAATCCCTCTCTCTCAACACACTGAAATCCCTCTCTCTCAACACACTGAAATCCCTCTCTCTCAACACACTGAAATCCCTCTCTCTCTACACACTGAAATCCCTCTCTCTCAACATACTGAAATCCCTCTCTAACAACATACTGAAATCCCTCTCTAACAACACACTGAAATCCCTCTCTCTCAACATACTGAAATCCCTCTCTCTCAACACACTGAAATCCCTCTCTCTCAACACACTGAAATCCCTCTCTCTCAACATACTGAAATCCCTCTCTCTCAACACACTGAAATCTCTCTCTCTCAACACACTGAAATCCCTCTCTCTCTCAACATACTGAAATCCCTCTCTAACAACACACTGAAATCCCTCTCTCTCAACACACTGAAATCCCTCTCTCTCAACATACTGAAATCCCTCTCTCTCAACACACTGAAATCCCTCTCTCTCAACATACTGAAATCCCTCTCTCTCAACATACTGAAATCCCTCTCTCTCAACATACTGAAATCCCTCTCTCTCAACACACTGAAATCCCTCTCTCTCAACATACTGAAATCCCTCTCTCTCAACACACTGAAATCCCTCTCTCTCAACATACTGAAATCCCTCTCTCTCAACATACTGAAATCCCTCTCTCTCAACATACTGAAATCCCTCTCTAACAACACACTGAAATCCCTCTCTAACAACACACTGAAATCCCTCTCTCTCAACACACTGAAATCCCTCTCTCTCAACACACTGAAATCCCTCTCTCTCAACACACTGAAATCCCTCTCTAACAACACACTGAAATCCCTCTCTAACAACACACTGAAATCCCTCTCTCTCAACATACTGAAATCCCTCTCTCTCAACATACTGAAATCCCTCTCTCTCAACACACTGAAATCCCTCTCTCTCAACACACTGAAATCCCTCTCTCTCAACACACTGAAATCCCTCTCTCTCAACACACTGAAATCCCTCTCTAACAACACACTGAAATCCCTCTCTCTCAACACACTGAAATCCCTCTCTCTCAACACACTGAAATCCCTCTCTAACAACACACTGAAATCCCTCTCTCTCAACATACTGAAATCCCTCTCTAACAACACACTGAAATCCCTCTCTCTCAACACACTGAAATCCCTCTCTCTCAACATACTGAAATCCCTCTCTCTCAACATACTGAAATCCCTCTCTAACAACACACTGAAATCCCTCTCTCTCAACACACTGAAATCCCTCTCTCTCAACATACTGAAATCCCTCTCTCTCAACATACTGAAATCCCTCTCTAACAACACACTGAAATCCCTCTCTCTCAACACACTGAAATCCCTCTCTCTCTACACACTGAAATCCCTCTCTCTCAACATACTGAAATCCCTCTCTAACAACATACTGAAATCCCTCTCTAACAACACACTGAAATCCCTCTCTCTCAACATACTGAAATCCCTCTCTCTCAACACACTGAAATCCCTCTCTCTCAACATACTGAAATCCCTCTCTCTCAACATACTGAAATCCCTCTCTCTCAACATACTGAAATCCCTCTCTCTCAACATACTGAAATCCCTCTCTCTCAACATACTGAAATCACTCTCTCTCAACACACTGAAATCCCTCTCTCTCAACATACTGAAATCCCTCTCTCTCAACATACTGAAATCCCTCTCTCTCAACACACTGAAATCCCTCTCTCTCAACATACTGAAATCCCTCTCTCTCAACATACTGAAATCCCTCTCTCTCAACACACTGAAATCCCTCTCTCTCAACACACTGAAATCCCTCTCTCTCAACACACTGAAATCCCTCTCTCTCAACATACTGAAATCCCTCTCTAACAACACACTGAAATCCCTCTCTAACAACACACTGAAATCCCTCTCTCTCAACATACTGAAATCCCTCTCTCTCAACACACTGAAATCCCTCTCTCTCAACATACTGAAATCCCTCTCTCTCAACATACTGAAATCCCTCTCTCTCAACACACTGAAATCCCTCTCTCTCAACACACTGAAATCCCTCTCTAACAACACACTGAAATCCCTCTCTCTCAACACACTGAAATCCCTCTCTAACAACACACTGAAATCCCTCTCTCTCAACACACTGAAATCCCTCTCTAACAACATACTGAAATCCCTCTCTAACAACACACTGAAATCCCTCTCTAACAACACACTGAAATCCCTCTCTAACAACACACTGAAATCCCTCTCTAACAACATACTGAAATCCCTCTCTCTCAACACACTGAAATCCCTCTCTCTCAACACACTGAAATCCCTCTCTAACAACACACTGAAATCCCTCTCTCTCAACACACTGAAATCCCTCTCTAACAACACACTGAAATCCCTCTCTAACAACACACTGAAATCCCTCTCTCTCAACACACTGAAATCCCTCTCTAACAACACACTGAAATCCCTCTCTAACAACACACTGAAATCCCTCTCTAACAACACACTGAAATCCCTCTCTCTCAACACACTGAAATCCCTCTCTCTCAACATACTGAAATCCCTCTCTAACAACACACTGAAATCCCTCTCTAACAACACACTGAAATCCCTCTCTAACAACACACTGAAATCCCTCTCTAACAACACACTGAAATCCCTCTCTAACAACATACTGAAATCCCTCTCTCTCAACACACTGAAATCCCTCTCTAACAACACACTGAAATCCCTCTCTCTCTCAACACACTGAAATCCCTCTCTAACAACACACTGAAATCCCTCTCTCTAACAACACACTGAAATCCCTCTCTCTCAACATACTGAAATCCCTCTCTCTCAACACACTGAAATCCCTCTCTCTCAACATACTGAAATCCCTCTCTCTCAACATACTGAAATCCCTCTCTCTCAACATACTGAAATCCCTCTCTCTCAACATACTGAAATCCCTCTCTCTCAACATACTGAAATCACTCTCTCTCAACACACTGAAATCCCTCTCTCTCAACATACTGAAATCCCTCTCTCTCAACATACTGAAATCCCTCTCTCTCAACATACTGAAATCCCTCTCTCTCAACATACTGAAATCCCTCTCTCTCAACACACTGAAATCCCTCTCTCTCAACATACTGAAATCCCTCTCTCTCAACATACTGAAATCCCTCTCTCTCAACACACTGAAATCCCTCTCTAACAACACACTGAAATCCCTCTCTCTCAACATACTGAAATCCCTCTCTCTCAACACACTGAAATCCCTCTCTCTCAACATACTGAAATCCCTCTCTCTCAACACACTGAAATCCCTCTCTCTCAACACACTGAAATCCCTCTCTCTCAACATACTGAAATCCCTCTCTCTCAACACACTGAAATCCCTCTCTAACAACACACTGAAATCCCTCTCTCTCAACACACTGAAATCCCTCTCTCTCAACATACTGAAATCCCTCTCTCTCAACATACTGAAATCCCTCTCTCTCAACACACTGAAATCCCTCTCTCTCAACATACTGAAATCCCTCTCTCTCAACATACTGAAATCCCTCTCTCTCAACACACTGAAATCCCTCTCTCTCAACATACTGAAATCCCTCTCTCTCAACACACTGAAATCCCTCTCTAACAACATACTGAAATCCCTCTCTCTCAACACACTGAAATCCCTCTCTCTCAACACACTGAAATCCCTCTCTCTCAACATACTGAAATCCCTCTCTCTCAACATACTGAAATCCCTCTCTCTCAACACACTGAAATCCCTCTCTAACAACATACTGAAATCCCTCTCTCTCAACACACTGAAATCCCTCTCTCTCAACACACTGAAATCCCTCTCTCTCAACATACTGAAATCCCTCTCTCTCAACATACTGAAATCCCTCTCTCTCAACACACTGAAATCCCTCTCTCTCAACATACTGAAATCCCTCTCTCTCAACATACTGAAATCCCTCTCTCTCAACACACTGAAATCCCTCTCTCTCAACATACTGAAATCCCTCTCTCACAACATACTGAAATCCCTCTCTCTCAACATACTGAAATCCCTCTCTCTCAACACACTGAAATCCCTCTCTCTCAACATACTGAAATCCCTCTCTCTCAACACACTGAAATCCCTCTCTCTCAACATACTGAAATCCTCTCTCTCAACACACTGAAATCCCTCTCTAACAACACACTGAAATCCCTCTCTCTCAACATACTGAAATCCCTCTCTCTCAACACACTGAAATCCCTCTCTAACAACACACTGAAATCCCTCTCTCTCAACATCACTGAAATCCCTCTCTCTCAACATACTGAAATCCCTCTCTAACAACACACTGAAATCCCTCTCTCTCAACATACTGAAATCCCTCTCTCACAACATACTGAAATCCCTCTCTCTCAACATACTGAAATCCCTCTCTAACAACACACTGAAATCCCTCTCTCTCAACACACTGAAATCCCTCTCTCTCTCAACACACTGAAATCCCTCTCTCTCAACATACTGAAATCCCTCTCTCACAACATACTGAAATCCCTCTCTCTCAACATACTGAAATCCCTCTCTCTCAACACACTGAAATCCCTCTCTCTCAACATACTGAAATCCCTCTCTCTCAACACACTGAAATCCCTCTCTCTCAACATACTGAAATCCCTCTCTCTCAACACACTGAAATCCCTCTCTCTCAACATACTGAAATCCCTCTCTAACAACACACTGAAATCCTCTCTAACAACACTGAAATCCCTCTCTATCAACATACTGAAATCCCTCTCTCTCAACACACTGAAATCCCTCTCTAACAACACACTGAAATCCCTCTCTCTCAACATACTGAAATCCCTCTCTAACAACACACTGAAATCCCTCTCTCTCAACATACTGAAATCCCTCTCTAACAACACACTGAAATCCCTCTCTCTCAACACACTGAAATCCCTCTCTAACAACACACTGAAATCCCTCTCTCTCAACATACTGAAATCCCTCTCTCTCAACACACTGAATCCCTCTCTATCAACACACTGAAATCCCTCTCTCTCAACACACTGAAATCCCTCTCTCTCAACATACTGAAATCCCTCTCTCTCAACACACTGAAATCCCTCTCTAACAACACACTGAAATCCCTCTCTCTCAACACACTGAAATCCCTCTCTCTCAACATACTGAAATCCCTCTCTCACAACATACTGAAATCCCTCTCTCTCAACATACTGAAATCCCTCTCTAACAACACACTGAAATCCCTCTCTCTCAAC
>NC_136906.1:82904667-83002375 GCF_949606895.1 Notothenia rossii | reverse complement strand
AAATCCCTCTCTCTCAACATACTGAAATCCCTCTCTCTCAACATACTGAAATCCCTCTCTAACAACACACTGAAATCCCTCTCTCTCAACATACTGAAATCCCTCTCTCTCAACACACTGAAATCCCTCTCTCTCAACACACTGAAATCCCTCTCTCTCAACATACTGAAATCCCTCTCTAACAACACACTGAAATCCCTCTCTCTCTCAACATACTGAAATCCCTCTCTCTCAACACACTGAAATCCCTCTCTCTCAACACACTGAAATCCCTCTCTCTCAACACACTGAAATCCCTCTCTAACAACACACTGAAATCCCTCTCTCTCAACACACTGAAATCCCTCTCTCACAACATACTGAAATCCCTCTCTCTCAACACACTGAAATCCCTCTCTAACAACACACTGAAATCCCTCTCTCTCAACACACTGAAATCCCTCTCTCACAACACACTGAAATCCCTCTCTCTCTCAACACACTGAAATCCCTCTCTCTCAACACACTGAAATCCCTCTCTAACAACATACTGAAATCCCTCTCTCACAACACACTGAAATCCCTCTCTCTCTCAACACACTGAAATCCCTCTCTCTCAACACACTGAAATCCCTCTCTAACAACATACTGAAATCCCTCTCTCACAACACACTGAAATCCCTCTCTCTCTCAACACACTGAAATCCCTCTCTCACAACATACTGAAATCCCTCTCTCTCAACACACTGAAATCCCTCTCTCTCACAACACACTGAAATCCCTCTCTCTCAACACACTGAAATCCCTCTCTAACAACATACTGAAATCCCTCTCTCACAACACACTGAAATCCCTCTCTCTCTCAACACACTGAAATCCCTCTCTCACAACATACTGAAATCCCTCTCTCTCAACACACTGAAATCCCTCTCTCTCTCAACACACTGAAATCCCTCTCTAACAACATACTGAAATCCCTCTCTCTCAACACACTGAAATCCCTCTCTCTCAACATACTGAAATCCCTCTCTCTCAACACACTGAAATCCCTCTCTCTCAACATACTGAAATCCCTCTCTCTCAACACACTGAAATCCCTCTCTCTCAACATACTGAAATCCCTCTCTAACAACATACTGAAATCTCTCTCTCTCAACACACTGAAATCCCTCTCTCTCAACATACTGAAATCCCTCTCTCTCAACATACTGAAATCCCTCTCTAACAACATACTGAAATCTCTCTTCTCAACACACTGAAATCCCTCTCTAACAACATACTGAAATCCCTCTCTAACAACATACTGAAATCCCTCTCTCTCAACATACTGAAATCTCTCTCTCTCAACATACTGAAATCCCTCTCTCTCAACATACTGAAATCCCTCTCTCTCAACATACTGAAATCCCTCTCTCTCAACATACTGAAATCCCTCTCTAACAACATACTGAAATCCCTCTCTCTCAACATACTGAAATCTCTCTCTCTCAACATACTGAAATCCCTCTCTCTCAACATACTGAAATCCCTCTCTAACAACATACTGAAATCCCTCTCTCTCAACATACTGAAATCTCTCTCTCTCAACATACTGAAATCCCTCTCTCTCAACATACTGAAATCCCTCTCTCTCTCAACATACTGAAATCCCTCTCTCTCTCAACATACTGAAATCCCTCTCTCTCTCAACATACTGAAATCTCTCTCTCTCAACATACTGAAATCCCTCTCTCTCAACATACTGAAATCCTCTCTCTCTCAACACACTGAAATCCCTCTCTCTCAACACACTGAAATCCCTCTCTCTCAACACACTGAAATCCCTCTCTAACAACATACTGAAATCCCTCTCTCTCTCAACACACTGAAATCCTCTCTCTCAACACACTGAAATCCTCTCTAACAACACACTGAAATCCCTCTCTCTCTCAACATACTGAAATCCCTCTCTCACAACATACTGAAATCCCTCTCTCTCTCAACACACTGAAATCCTCTCTCTCTCAACACACTGAAATCCCTCTCTCTCAACACACTGAAATCCCTCTCTAACAACACACTGAAATCCCTCTCTCTCAACACACTGAAATCCCTCTCTCTCAACACACTGAAATCCCTCTCTAACAACACACTGAAATCCCTCTCTAACAACACACTGAAATCCCTCTCTCTCAACACACTGAAATCCCTCTCTCTCAACACACTGAAATCCCTCTCTCTCAACATACTGAAATCCCTCTCTCTCAACATACTGAAATCCCTCTCTCTCAACATACTGAAATCCCTCTCTAACAACACACTGAAATCCCTCTCTAACAACACACTGAAATCCCTCTCTCTCAACACACTGAAATCCCTCTCTCTCAACACACTGAAATCCCTCTCTAACAACACACTGAAATCCCTCTCTCTCAACACACTGAAATCCCTCTCTAACAACACACTGAAATCCCTCTCTCTCAACATACTGAAATCCCTCTCTAACAACACACTGAAATCCCTCTCTAACAACACACTGAAATCCCTCTCTAACAACATACTGAAATCCCTCTCTAACAACACACTGAAATCCCTCTCTCTCAACACACTGAAATCCCTCTCTCACAACACACTGAAATCCCTCTCTCACAACACACTGAAATCCCTCTCTCACAACATACTGAAATCTCTCTCTCTCAACATACTGAAATCCCTCTCTCTCAACATACTGAAATCCCTCTCTCTCAACATACTGAAATCCCTCTCTCTCAACACACTGAAATCCCTCTCTCTCAACACACTGAAATCCCTCTCTCACAACATACTGAAATCCCTCTCTCTCAACACACTGAAATCCCTCTCTCACAACATACTGAAATCCCTCTCTCTCAACATACTGAAATCCCTCTCTCTCAACACACTGAAATCCCTCTCTCACAACATACTGAAATCCCTCTCTCTCAACACACTGAAATCCCTCTCTCTCAACACACTGAAATCTCTCTCTCTCAACATACTGAAATCTCCTCTCTCTCAACATACTGAAATCCCTCTCTCTCAACACACTGAAATCCCTCTCTCTCAACACACTGAAATCCCTCTCTCTCAACATACTGAAATCCCTCTCTCTCAACATACTGAAATCCCTCTCTCTCAACATACTGAAATCCCTCTCTCTCAACATACTGAAATCCCTCTCTCACAACATACTGAAATCTCTCTCTCTCAACATACTGAAATCCCTCTCTCACAACATACTGAAATCTCTCTCTCTCAACACACTGAAATCTCTCTCTCTCAACATACTGAAATCCCTCTCTCTCAACATACTGAAATCCCTCTCTCTCAACATACTGAAATCCTCTCTCTCAACATACTGAAATCCCTCTCTCTCAACATACTGAAATCCCTCTCTCTCAACACACTGAAATCCCTCTCTCTCAACATACTGAAATCCCTCTCTCACAACATACTGAAATCCCTCTCTCACAACACACTGAAATCTCTCTCTCTCACAACATACTGAAATCCCTCTCTCTCAACATACTGAAATCCCTCTCTCTCAACATACTGAAATCCCTCTCTCACAACATACTGAAATCCCTCTCTCTCAACACACTGAAATCCCTCTCTCTCTCAACATACTGAAATCCCTCTCTCTCAACACACTGAAATCCCTCTCTCTCTCAACATACTGAAATCCCTCTCTCTCAACACACTGAAATCCCTCTCTCTCACAACATACTGAAATCCCTCTCTCTCAACACACTGAAATCCCTCTCTCTCACAACATACTGAAATCCCTCTCTCACAACATACTGAAATCCCTCTCTCTCAACACACTGAAATCCCTCTCTCACAACATACTGAAATCCCTCTCTCTCAACATACTGAAATCCCTCTCTCTCAACATACTGAAATCCCTCTCTCTCAACATACTGAAATCCCTCTCTCTCAACATACTGAAATCCCTCTCTAACAACATACTGAAATCCCTCTCTCTCAACACACTGAAATCCCTCTCTCTCAACATACTGAAATCCCTCTCTCTCAACACACTGAAATCCCTCTCTAACAACACACTGAAATCCCTCTCTCTCTCAACATACTGAAATCCCTCTCTCTCAACACACTGAAATCCCTCTCTCTCAACATACTGAAATCCCTCTCTAACAACACACTGAAATCCCTCTCTCTCAACACACTGAAATCCCTCTCTCACAACACACTGAAATCCCTCTCTCTCACAACACACTGAAATCCCTCTCTCTCTCAACACACTGAAATCCCTCTCTCTCAACACACTGAAATCCCTCTCTAACAACATACTGAAATCCCTCTCTCACAACACACTGAAATCCCTCTCTCTCTCAACACACTGAAATCCCTCTCTCACAACATACTGAAATCCCTCTCTCTCACAACACACTGAAATCCCTCTCTCTCTCAACACACTGAAATCCCTCTCTAACAACATACTGAAATCCCTCTCTCTCAACACACTGAAATCCCTCTCTCTCAACATACTGAAATCCCTCTCTAACAACATACTGAAATCTCTCTCTCTCAACATACTGAAATCCCTCTCTCTCAACATACTGAAATCCCTCTCTAACAACATACTGAAATCCCTCTCTCTCAACACACTGAAATCCCTCTCTCTCAACATACTGAAATCCCTCTCTAACAACATACTGAAATCCCTCTCTAACAACATACTGAAATCCCTCTCTAACAACATACTGAAATCCCTCTCTCTCAACATACTGAAATCTCTCTCTCTCAACATACTGAAATCCCTCTCTCTCAACATACTGAAATCCCTCTCTCTCAACATACTGAAATCCCTCTCTAACAACACACTGAAATCCCTCTCTCTCAACACACTGAAATCCCTCTCTCTCAACATACTGAAATCCCTCTCTCTCAACATACTGAAATCCCTCTCTAACAACACACTGAAATCCCTCTCTAACAACACACTGAAATCCCTCTCTCTCAACACACTGAAATCCCTCTCTAACAACATACTGAAATCCCTCTCTCTCAACATACTGAAATCCCTCTCTAACAACATACTGAAATCCCTCTCTCTCAACATACTGAAATCCCTCTCTCTCAACACACTGAAATCCCTCTCTAACAACATACTGAAATCCCTCTCTCAACACACTGAAATCCCTCTCTCACAACATACTGAAATCCCTCTCTCAACACACTGAAATCCCTCTCTAACAACATACTGAAATCCCTCTCTCAACACACTGAAATCCCTCTCTAACAACATACTGAAATCCCTCTCTCTCAACATACTGAAATCCCTCTCTCTCAACACACTGAAATCCCTCTCTAACAACATACTGAAATCCCTCTCTCAACACACTGAAATCCCTCTCTAACAACATACTGAAATCCCTCTCTCAACACACTGAAATCCCTCTCTAACAACATACTGAAATCCCTCTCTCTCAACATACTGAAATCCCTCTCTAACAACATACTGAAATCCCTCTCTCTCAACATACTGAAATCTCTCTCTCTCAACATACTGAAATCCCTCTCTCTCAACATACTGAAATCCCTCTCTCTCTCAACATACTGAAATCCCTCTCTCTCTCAACATACTGAAATCCCTCTCTCTCTCAACATACTGAAATCCCTCTCTCTCTCAACATACTGAAATCTCTCTCTCTCAACATACTGAAATCCCTCTCTCTCAACATACTGAAATCCCTCTCTCTCTCAACACACTGAAATCCCTCTCTCTCTCAACACACTGAAATCCCTCTCTCTCAACACACTGAAATCCCTCTCTAACAACATACTGAAATCCCTCTCTCTCTCAACACACTGAAATCCCTCTCTCTCAACACACTGAAATCCCTCTCTAACAACATACTGAAATCCCTCTCTAACAACATACTGAAATCCCTCTCTAACAACATACTGAAATCCCTCTCTCTCAACATACTGAAATCTCTCTCTCTCAACACACTGAAATCCCTCTCTCTCAACACACTGAAATCCCTCTCTCTCAACACACTGAAATCCCTCTCTAACAACACACTGAAATCCCTCTCTCTCAACATACTGAAATCCCTCTCTCTCAACATACTGAAATCTCTCTCTCTCAACACACTGAAATCCCTCTCTCTCAACACACTGAAATCCCTCTCTCTCAACACACTGAAATCCCTCTCTAACAACACACTGAAATCCCTCTCTAACAACATACTGAAATCCCTCTCTAACAACACACTGAAATCCCTCTCTAACAACACACTGAAATCCCTCTCTCTCAACATACTGAAATCCCTCTCTAACAACACACTGAAATCCCTCTCTAACAACATACTGAAATCCCTCTCTCACAACACACTGAAATCCCTCTCTAACAACATACTGAAATCCCTCTCTAACAACACACTGAAATCCCTCTCTAACAACATACTGAAATCCCTCTCTAACAACACACTGAAATCCCTCTCTCTCAACATACTGAAATCCCTCTCTAACAACACACTGAAATCCCTCTCTAACAACATACTGAAATCCCTCTCTCTCAACACACTGAAATCCCTCTCTAACAACACACTGAAATCCCTCTCTAACAACATACTGAAATCCCTCTCTCACAACATACTGAAATCCCTCTCTCACAACATACTGAAATCTCTCTCTCTCAACATACTGAAATCCCTCTCTCTCAACATACTGAAATCCCTCTCTCTCAACATACTGAAATCCCTCTCTCTCAACACACTGAAATCCCTCTCTCTCAACATACTGAAATCCCTCTCTCACAACATACTGAAATCCCTCTCTCACAACATACTGAAATCCCTCTCTCTCAACACACTGAAATCCCTCTCTCACAACACACTGAAATCCCTCTCTCTCAACACACTGAAATCCCTCTCTCACAACATACTGAAATCCCTTTCTCTCAACACACTGAAATCCCTCTCTCTCAACACACTGAAATCCCTCTCTCTCTCAACATACTGAAATCCCTCTCTCTCAACACACTGAAATCCCTCTCTCTCACAACATACTGAAATCCCTCTCTCTCAACACACTGAAATCCCTCTCTCTCAACACACTGAAATCCCTCTCTCACAACATACTGAAATCTCTCTCTCTCAACATACTGAAATCCCTCTCTCTCAACATACTGAAATCCCTCTCTCTCAACACACTGAAATCCCTCTCTCTCAACACACTGAAATCCCTCTCTCTCTCAACACACTGAAATCCCTCTCTCTCAACACACTGAAATCCCTCTCTCTCAACATACTGAAATCCCTCTCTCTCAACACACTGAAATCCCTCTCTCTCAACATACTGAAATCCCTCTCTCACAACATACTGAAATCTCTCTCTCTCAACATACTGAAATCCTTCTCTCTCAACATACTGAAATCCCTCTCTCTCAACATACTGAAATCCCTCTCTCTCAACATACTGAAATCCCTCTCTCTCAACATACTGAAATCCCTCTCTCACAACACACTGAAATCCCTCTCTCACAACATACTGAAATCTCTCTCTCTCAACACACTGAAATCCCTCTCTCTCAACACACTGAAATCCCTCTCTCTCAACATACTGAAATCCCTCTCTCTCAACACACTGAAATCCCTCTCTCACAACACACTGAAATCCCTCTCTCTCAACACACTGAAATCCCTCTCTCACAACACACTGAAATCCCTCTCTCTCAACACACTGAAATCCCTCTCTCACAACACACTGAAATCCCTCTCTCTCAACATACTGAAATCCCTCTCTCTCAACATACTGAAATCCCTCTCTAACAACACACTGAAATCCCTCTCTCTCAACACACTGAAATCCCTCTCTCTCAACACACTGAAATCCCTCTCTCTCAACACACTGAAATCCCTCTCTCAACACACTGAAATCCCTCTCTCTCAACATACTGAAATCCCTCTCTCTCAACACACTGAAATCCCTCTCTCTCAACACACTGAAATCCCTCTCTCTCAACACACTGAAATCCCTCTCTAACAACATACTGAAATCCCTCTCTAACAACACACTGAAATCCCTCTCTCTCAACATACTGAAATCCCTCTCTCTCAACACACTGAAATCCCTCTCTCTCAACACACTGAAATCCCTCTCTCTCTCAACATACTGAAATCCCTCTCTCTCTCAACATACTGAAATCCCTCTCTCTCAACACACTGAAATCCCTCTCTCTCTCAACACACTGAAATCCCTCTCTCTCTCAACATACTGAAATCCCTCTCTCTCAACACACTGAAATCCCTCTCTCTCAACACACTGAAATCCCTCTCTCTCAACATACTGAAATCCCTCTCTCTCTCAACATACTGAAATCCCTCTCTCTCTCAACACACTGAAATCCCTCTCTCTCAACACACTGAAATCCCTCTCTCTCAACATACTGAAATCCCTCTCTCTCAACATACTGAAATCCCTCTCTCTCAACACACTGAAATCCCTCTCTCACAACATACTGAAATCTCTCTCTCTCAACACACTGAAATCCCTCTCTCTCAACACACTGAAATCCCTCTCTCTCAACATACTGAAATCCCTCTCTCTCAACACACTGAAATCCCTCTCTCACAACACACTGAAATCCCTCTCTCTCAACACACTGAAATCCCTCTCTCACAACACACTGAAATCCCTCTCTCTCAACACACTGAAATCCCTCTCTCTCAACACACTGAAATCCCTCTCTCTCAACACACTGAAATCCCTCTCTCTCAACATACTGAAATCCCTCTCTAACAACACACTGAAATCCCTCTCTAACAACACACTGAAATCCCTCTCTCTCAACACACTGAAATCCCTCTCTCTCAACACACTGAAATCCCTCTCTCAACACACTGAAATCCCTCTCTCTCAACATACTGAAATCCCTCTCTCTCAACACACTGAAATCCCTCTCTCTCAACACACTGAAATCCCTCTCTAACAACACACTGAAATCCCTCTCTCTCAACACACTGAAATCCCTCTCTCTCAACACACTGAAATCCCTCTCTCAACACACTGAAATCCCTCTCTCTCAACACACTGAAATCCCTCTCTCTCAACACACTGAAATCCCTCTCTAACAACACACTGAAATCCCTCTCTCTCAACATACTGAAATCCCTCTCTCTCAACACACTGAAATCCCTCTCTCTCAACACACTGAAATCCCTCTCTAACAACACACTGAAATCCCTCTCTAACAACACACTGAAATCCCTCTCTCTCAACATACTGAAATCCCTCTCTAACAACACACTGAAATCCCTCTCTAACAACACACTGAAATCCCTCTCTCTCAACATACTGAAATCCCTCTCTCACAACATACTGAAATCCCTCTCTCAACACACTGAAATCCCTCTCTCTCAACATACTGAAATCCCTCTCTCTCAACACACTGAAATCCCTCTCTCTCAACACACTGAAATCCCTCTCTCTCTCAACATACTGAAATCCCTCTCTCTCTCAACATACTGAAATCCCTCTCTCTCAACACACTGAAATCCCTCTCTCTCTCAACACACTGAAATCCCTCTCTCTCTCAACATACTGAAATCCCTCTCTCTCAACACACTGAAATCCCTCTCTCTCAACACACTGAAATCCCTCTCTCTCTCAACATACTGAAATCCCTCTCTCTCTCAACACACTGAAATCCCTCTCTCTCTCAACATACTGAAATCCCTCTCTCTCTCAACACACTGAAATCCCTCTCTCTCTCAACATACTGAAATCCCTCTCTCTCTCAACATACTGAAATCTCTCTCTCTCAACATACTGAAATCCCTCTCTAACAACATACTGAAATCCCTCTCTCTCAACACACTGAAATCCCTCTCTCTCAACATACTGAAATCCCTCTCTCTCAACATACTGAAATCCCTCTCTCTCAACACACTGAAATCCCTCTCTCTCAACATACTGAAATCCCTCTCTCTCAACACACTGAAATCCCTCTCTCTCAACACACTGAAATCCCTCTCTCTCAACACACTGAAATCCCTCTCTAACAACATACTGAAATCCCTCTCTCTCAACACACTGAAATCCCTCTCTCTCAACATACTGAAATCCCTCTCTCTCAACACACTGAAATCCCTCTCTCTCAACACACTGAAATCCCTCTCTCTCAACACACTGAAATCCCTCTCTCTCAACACACTGAAATCCCTCTCTAACAACACACTGAAATCCCTCTCTCTCAACACACTGAAATCCCTCTCTCTCAACACACTGAAATCCCTCTCTAACAACACACTGAAATCCCTCTCTCTCAACACACTGAAATCCCTCTCTCTCAACACACTGAAATCCCTCTCTCTCAACACACTGAAATCCCTCTCTAACAACACACTGAAATCCCTCTCTAACAACACACTGAAATCCCTCTCTAACAACACACTGAAATCCCTCTCTCTCAACACACTGAAATCCCTCTCTCTCAACACACTGAAATCCCTCTCTCTCAACATACTGAAATCCCTCTCTAACAACACACTGAAATCCCTCTCTCTCAACACACTGAAATCCCTCTCTCTCAACACACTGAAATCCCTCTCTCTCAACACACTGAAATCCCTCTCTCTCAACACACTGAAATCCCTCTCTAACAACACACTGAAATCCCTCTCTCTCAACACACTGAAATCCCTCTCTCTCAACACACTGAAATCCCTCTCTAACAACACACTGAAATCCCTCTCTAACAACACACTGAAATCCCTCTCTAACAACACACTGAAATCCCTCTCTCTCAACACACTGAAATCCCTCTCTCTCAACACACTGAAATCCCTCTCTAACAACACACTGAAATCCCTCTCTAACAACACACTGAAATCCCTCTCTCTCAACACACTGAAATCCCTCTCTCTCAACACACTGAAATCCCTCTCTCTCAACACACTGAAATCCCTCTCTCTAACAACACACTGAAATCCCTCTCTCTCAACATACTGAAATCCCTCTCTCTCAACACACTGAAATCCCTCTCTCTCAACACACTGAAATCCCTCTCTAACAACACACTGAAATCCCTCTCTAACAACACACTGAAATCCCTCTCTAACAACACACTGAAATCCCTCTCTAACAACATACTGAAATCCCTCTCTAACAACATACTGAAATCCCTCTCTCTCAACACACTGAAATCCCTCTCTCTCAACACACTGAAATCCCTCTCTAACAACACACTGAAATCCCTCTCTAACAACACACTGAAATCCCTCTCTCTCAACACACTGAAATCCCTCTCTAACAACACACTGAAATCCCTCTCTAACAACACACTGAAATCCCTCTCTAACAACATACTGAAATCCCTCTCTAACAACATACTGAAATCCCTCTCTCTCAACACACTGAAATCCCTCTCTAACAACACACTGAAATCCCTCTCTCTCAACATACTGAAATCCCTCTCTAACAACACACTGAAATCCCTCTCTAACAACACACTGAAATCCCTCTCTCTCAACATACTGAAATCCCTCTCTCTCAACATACTGAAATCCCTCTCTAACAACACACTGAAATCCCTCTCTAACAACATACTGAAATCCCTCTCTCTCAACATACTGAAATCCCTCTCTCTCAACACACTGAAATCCCTCTCTAACAACATACTGAAATCCCTCTCTCTCAACACACTGAAATCCCTCTCTCTCAACACACTGAAATCCCTCTCTCTCTACACACTGAAATCCCTCTCTCTCAACACACTGAAATCCCTCTCTCTCAACACACTGAAATCCCTCTCTAACAACACACTGAAATCCCTCTCTCTCAACATACTGAAATCCCTCTCTCTCAACACACTGAAATCCCTCTCTCTCAACATACTGAAATCCCTCTCTCTCAACATACTGAAATCCCTCTCTCTCAACACACTGAAATCCCTCTCTCTCAACACACTGAAATCCCTCTCTCTCAACACACTGAAATCCCTCTCTAACAACACACTGAAATCCCTCTCTAACAACACACTGAAATCCCTCTCTCTCAACATACTGAAATCCCTCTCTAACAACATACTGAAATCCCTCTCTAACAACATACTGAAATCCCTCTCTCTCAACATACTGAAATCCCTCTCTCTCAACACACTGAAATCCCTCTCTCTCAACACACTGAAATCCCTCTCTCTCAACACACTGAAATCCCTCTCTAACAACACACTGAAATCCCTCTCTAACAACACACTGAAATCCCTCTCTCTCAACATACTGAAATCCCTCTCTAACAACATACTGAAATCCCTCTCTAACAACATACTGAAATCCCTCTCTCTCAACACACTGAAATCCCTCTCTAACAACACACTGAAATCCCTCTCTCTCTCAACATACTGAAATCCCTCTCTCTCAACATACTGAAATCCCTCTCTAACAACATACTGAAATCCCTCTCTCTCAACACACTGAAATCCCTCTCTCTCAACACACTGAAATCCCTCTCTCTCAACACACTGAAATCCCTCTCTCTCAACACACTGAAATCCCTCTCTCTAACAACACACTGAAATCCCTCTCTAACAACACACTGAAATCCCTCTCTCTCTCAACATACTGAAATCCCTCTCTCTCAACACACTGAAATCCCTCTCTCTCAACACACTGAAATCCCTCTCTCTCAACACACTGAAATCCCTCTCTCTCAACACACTGAAATCCCTCTCTCTAACAACACACTGAAATCCCTCTCTCTCAACACACTGAAATCCCTCTCTCTCACAACACACTGAAATCCCTCTCTCTCAACACACTGAAATCCCTCTCTCTCAACACACTGAAATCCCTCTCTCTCAACATACTGAAATCCCTCTCTCTCAACACACTGAAATCCCTCTCTCTCAACATACTGAAATCCCTCTCTCAACACACTGAAATCCCTCTCTCTCAACATACTGAAATCCCTCTCTCTCAACACACTGAAATCCCTCTCTCTCTCAACATACTGAAATCCCTCTCTCTCAACACACTGAAATCCCTCTCTCTCAACACACTGAAATCCCTCTCTCTCTCAACATACTGAAATCCCTCTCTCTCAACACACTGAAATCCCTCTCTCTCAACACACTGAAATCCCTCTCTCTAACAACACACTGAAATCCCTCTCTCTCAACACACTGAAATCCCTCTCTCTCACAACACACTGAAATCCCTCTCTCTCAACACACTGAAATCCCTCTCTCTCAACACACTGAAATCCCTCTCTCTCAACACACTGAAATCCCTCTCTCTCAACATACTGAAATCCCTCTCTCAACACACTGAAATCCCTCTCTCTCAACATACTGAAATCCCTCTCTCTCAACACACTGAAATCCCTCTCTCTCAACATACTGAAATCCCTCTCTCTCAACACACTGAAATCCCTCTCTCTCAACATACTGAAATCCCTCTCTCAACACACTGAAATCCCTCTCTCTCAACATACTGAAATCCCTCTCTCTCAACACACTGAAATCCCTCTCTCTCTCAACATACTGAAATCCCTCTCTCTCAACACACTGAAATCCCTCTCTAACAACACACTGAAATCCCTCTCTCTCAACACACTGAAATCCCTCTCTCAACACACTGAAATCCCTCTCTCTCAACACACTGAAATCCCTCTCTCTCAACACACTGAAATCCCTCTCTCTCAACATACTGAAATCCCTCTCTAACAACACACTGAAATCCCTCTCTCTCAACACACTGAAATCCCTCTCTCTCAACACACTGAAATCCCTCTCTCTCAACACACTGAAATCCCTCTCTCTCAACACACTGAAATCCCTCTCTCTCAACACACTGAAATCCCTCTCTCTCAACACACTGAAATCCCTCTCTCTCAACACACTGAAATCCCTCTCTAACAACACACTGAAATCCCTCTCTCTCAACATACTGAAATCTCTCTCTCTCAACATACTGAAATCCCTCTCTCTCAACACACTGAAATCCCTCTCTCTCAACACACTGAAATCTCTCTCTCTCAACATACTGAAATCCCTCTCTCTCAACACACTGAAATCCCTCTCTCTCAACACACTGAAATCCCTCTCTCTCAACATACTGAAATCTCTCTCTCTCAACACACTGAAATCCCTCTCTCTCAACACACTGAAATCTCTCTCTCTCAACATACTGAAATCCCTCTCTCTCAACATACTGAAATCCCTCTCTCTCAACACACTGAAATCCCTCTCTCTCAACACACTGAAATCCCTCTCTCACAACACACTGAAATCCCTCTCTCTCAACACACTGAAATCCCTCTCTCACAACACACTGAAATCCCTCTCTCTCAACATACTGAAATCCCTCTCTCACAACACACTGAAATCCCTCTCTCTCAACACACTGAAATCCCTCTCTCTCAACATACTGAAATCCCTCTCTCACAACACACTGAAATCCCTCTCTCTAACAACACACTGAAATCCCTCTCTCTCAACACACTGAAATCCCTCTCTCTCTCAACACACTGAAATCCCTCTCTCTCAACATACTGAAATCCCTCTCTCTCAACACACTGAAATCCCTCTCTCTCAACATACTGAAATCCCTCTCTCTCAACACACTGAAATCCCTCTCTCTCAACACACTGAAATCCCTCTCTCTCAACACACTGAAATCCCTCTCTCTCAACACACTGAAATCCCTCTCTCTCAACACACTGAAATCCCTCTCTCTCAACATACTGAAATCCCTCTCTCTCAACATACTGAAATCCCTCTCTCTCAACATACTGAAATCCCTCTCTCTCAACATACTGAAATCCCTCTCTCTCAACATACTGAAATCCCTCTCTCTCAACACACTGAAATCCCTCTCTAACAACATACTGAAATCCCTCTCTCTCAACACACTGAAATCCCTCTCTCTCAACACACTGAAATCCCTCTCTAACAACATACTGAAATCCCTCTCTCTCAACACACTGAAATCCCTCTCTCTCAACACACTGAAATCCCTCTCTCTCAACATACTGAAATCCCTCTCTCTCAACACACTGAAATCCCTCTCTCACAACACACTGAAATCCCTCTCTCTCAACACACTGAAATCCCTCTCTCTCAACACACTGAAATCCCTCTCTCTCAACATACTGAAATCCCTCTCTCTCAACACACTGAAATCCCTCTCTCTCAACACACTGAAATCCCTCTCTCACAACACACTGAAATCCCTCTCTCTCAACATACTGAAATCCCTCTCTCACAACACACTGAAATCCCTCTCTCTCAACATACTGAAATCCCTCTCTCACAACACACTGAAATCCCTCTCTCTCAACATACTGAAATCCCTCTCTCTCAACATACTGAAATCCCTCTCTCTCAACATACTGAAATCCCTCTCTCTCAACACACTGAAATCCCTCTCTCTCAACATACTGAAATCCCTCTCTCTCAACATACTGAAATCCCTCTCTCTCAACACACTGAAATCCCTCTCTCTCAACACACTGAAATCCCTCTCTCTCAACACACTGAAATCCCTCTCTCTCAACACACTGAAATCCCTCTCTCTCAACACACTGAAATCCCTCTCTCTTAACATACTGAAATCCCTCTCTCTCTACACACTGAAATCCCTCTCTCTCAACACACTGAAATCCCTCTCTCTCAACACACTGAAATCCCTCTCTCTCAACACACTGAAATCCCTCTCTCTCAACATACTGAAATCCCTCTCTCTCAACATACTGAAATCCCTCTCTCTCAACACACTGAAATCCCTCTCTCTCAACACACTGAAATCCCTCTCTCTCAACACACTGAAATCCCTCTCTCTCAACATACTGAAATCCCTCTCTCTCAACATACTGAAATCCCTCTCTCTCAACACACTGAAATCCCTCTCTCTCAACACACTGAAATCCCTCTCTCTCAACACACTGAAATCCCTCTCTCTCTCAACATACTGAAATCCCTCTCTAACAACATACTGAAATCCCTCTCTCTCTCAACACACTGAAATCCCTCTCTCTCAACACACTGAAATCCCTCTCTCTCAACATACTGAAATCCCTCTCTCTCAACATACTGAAATCCCTCTCTCTCAACACACTGAAATCCCTCTCTCTCAACACACTGAAATCCCTCTCTCTCAACACACTGAAATCCCTCTCTCTCAACACACTGAAATCCCTCTCTCTCAACATACTGAAATCCCTCTCTCTCAACACACTGAAATCCCTCTCTCACAACACACTGAAATCCCTCTCTCTCTCAACATACTGAAATCCCTCTCTCTCAACACACTGAAATCCCTCTCTCTCAACACACTGAAATCCCTCTCTCTCAACATACTGAAATCCCTCTCTCTCAACACTGAAATCCCTCTCTAACAACACACTGAAATCCCTCTCTCTCAACACACTGAAATCCCTCTCTCTCAACACACTGAAATCCCTCTCTCTCTCAACATACTGAAATCCCTCTCTCTCAACACACTGAAATCCCTCTCTCTCAACATACTGAAATCCCTCTCTCTCAACACACTGAAATCCCTCTCTCTCAACACACTGAAATCCCTCTCTCTCAACACACTGAAATCCCTCTCTCTCAACACACTGAAATCCCTCTCTCTCAACATACTGAAATCCTTCTCTCTCAACACACTGAAATCCCTCTCTCTCAACACACTGAAATCCCTCTCTCTTAACACACTGAAATCCCTCTCTCTCAACACACTGAAATCCCTCTCTCTCAACACACTGAAATCCCTCTCTCTCAACACACTGAAATCCCTCTCTCTCAACACACTGAAATCCCTCTCTCTCAACATACTGAAATCTCTCTCTCTCAACATACTGAAATCCCTCTCTCTCAACACACTGAAATCCCTCTCTCTCAACACACTGAAATCCCTCTCTCTCAACATACTGAAATCCCTCTCTCTCAACACACTGAAATCCCTCTCTCTCAACACACTGAAATCCCTCTCTCTCAACACACTGAAATCCCTCTCTCTCAACACACTGAAATCCCTCTCTCTCAACATACTGAAATCCCTCTCTCACAACACACTGAAATCCCTCTCTCTCAACACACTGAAATCCCTCTCTCTCAACACACTGAAATCCCTCTCTCTCAACATACTGAAATCCCTCTCTCACAACACTGAAATCCCTCTCTCTCAACACACTGAAATCCCTCTCTCTCAACACACTGAAATCCCTCTCTCTCTCAACACACTGAAATCCCTCTCTCTCAACACACTGAAATCCCTCTCTCTCAACACACTGAAATCCCTCTCTCTCAACACACTGAAATCCCTCTCTCTCAACACACTGAAATCCCTCTCTCTCAACATACTGAAATCCCTCTCTCTCAACATACTGAAATCCCTCTCTCTCAACATACTGAAATCCCTCTCTCTCAACATACTGAAATCCCTCTCTCTCAACATACTGAAATCCCTCTCTCTCAACATACTGAAATCCCTCTCTCTCAACATACTGAAATCCCTCTCTCTCAACATACTGAAATCCCTCTCTCTCAACATACTGAAATCCCTCTCTCACAACATACTGAAATCCCTCTCTCTCAACATACTGAAATCCCTCTCTCTCAACATACTGAAATCCCTCTCTCTCAACATACTGAAATCCCTCTCTCTCAACACACTGAAATCCCTCTCTCTCAACATACTGAAATCCCTCTCTCTCAACATACTGAAATCCCTCTCTCTCAACATACTGAAATCCCTCTCTCACAACATACTGAAATCCCTCTCTCTCAACACACTGAAATCCCTCTCTCTCAACACACTGAAATCCCTCTCTCTCTCAACACACTGAAATCCCTCTCTCTCAACACACTGAAATCCCTCTCTCTCAACATACTGAAATCCCTCTCTCACAACATACTGAAATCCCTCTCTCTCAACACACTGAAATCCCTCTCTCACAACATACTGAAATCCCTCTCTCTCAACATACTGAAATCCCTCTCTCTCAACACACTGAAATCCCTCTCTCTCAACACACTGAAATCCCTCTCTCTCAACACACTGAAATCCCTCTCTCTCAACACACTGAAATCCCTCTCTCTCAACATACTGAAATCCCTCTCTCTCAACACACTGAAATCCCTCTCTCTCAACATACTGAAATCCCTCTCTCTCAACACACTGAAATCCCTCTCTAACAACACACTGAAATCCCTCTCTAACAACACACTGAAATCCCTCTCTCTCAACATACTGAAATCCCTCTCTCACAACACACTGAAATCCCTCTCTCTCAACACACTGAAATCCCTCTCTAACAACACACTGAAATCCCTCTCTCTCAACATACTGAAATCCCTCTCTCACAACATACTGAAATCCCTCTCTCTCAACACACTGAAATCCCTCTCTCACAACACACTGAAATCCCTCTCTCTCAACATACTGAAATCCCTCTCTCACAACACACTGAAATCCCTCTCTCACAACATACTGAAATCCCTCTCTCTCAACACACTGAAATCCCTCTCTCTCAACACACTGAAATCCCTCTCTCTCAACACACTGAAATCCCTCTCTCACAACACACTGAAATCCCTCTCTCTCTCAACACACTGAAATCCCTCTCTCTCACAACACACTGAAATCCCTCTCTCTCAACATACTGAAATCCCTCTCTCACAACACACTGAAATCCCTCTCTCTCAACATACTGAAATCCCTCTCTCTCAACACACTGAAATCCCTCTCTCACAACACACTGAAATCCCTCTCTCACAACACACTGAAATCCCTCTCTCTCAACACACTGAAATCCCTCTCTCTCAACACACTGAAATCCCTCTCTCTCTCAACATACTGAAATCCCTCTCTCTCAACATACTGAAATCCCTCTCTCTCAACATACTGAAATCCCTCTCTCACAACATACTGAAATCCCTCTCTCTCTCAACACACTGAAATCCCTCTCTCTCAACATACTGAAATCCCTCTCTCACAACATACTGAAATCCCTCTCTCTCAACACACTGAAATCCCTCTCTCACAACACACTGAAATCCCTCTCTCTCAACACACTGAAATCCCTCTCTCTCAACACACTGAAATCCCTCTCTCTCAACACACTGAAATCCCTCTCTCTCAACACACTGAAATCCCTCTCTCTCAACACACTGAAATCCCTCTCTAACAACACACTGAAATCCCTCTCTCTCAACACACTGAAATCCCTCTCTCACAACATACTGAAATCCCTCTCTCTCAACACACTGAAATCCCTCTCTCACAACACACTGAAATCCCTCTCTCTCAACATACTGAAATCCCTCTCTCACAACACACTGAAATCCCTCTCTCACAACATACTGAAATCCCTCTCTCTCAACACACTGAAATCCCTCTCTCTCAACACACTGAAATCCCTCTCTCTCAACACACTGAAATCCCTCTCTCACAACACACTGAAATCCCTCTCTCTCTCAACATACTGAAATCCCTCTCTCTCAACATACTGAAATCCCTCTCTCTCAACACACTGAAATCCCTCTCTCACAACACACTGAAATCCCTCTCTCACAACACACTGAAATCCCTCTCTCTCTCAACATACTGAAATCCCTCTCTCTCAACATACTGAAATCCCTCTCTCTCTCAACATACTGAAATCCCTCTCTCTCAACATACTGAAATCCCTCTCTCTCTCAACACACTGAAATCCCTCTCTCTCAACACACTGAAATCCCTCTCTCTCAACACACTGAAATCCCTCTCTCACAACACACTGAAATCCCTCTCTCACAACACACTGAAATCCCTCTCTCTCTCAACACACTGAAATCCCTCTCTCTCAACACACTGAAATCCCTCTCTCTCAACATACTGAAATCCCTCTCTCACAACATACTGAAATCCCTCTCTCACAACACACTGAAATCCCTCTCAACACACTGAAATCCCTCTCTCTCAACACACTGAAATCCCTCTCTCTCATCACACTGAAATCCCTCTCTCTCATCACACTGAAATCCCTCTCTCTCAACACACTGAAATCCCTCTCTCTCAACATACTGAAATCCCTCTCTCTCAACATACTGAAATCCCTCTCTCTCAACACACTGAAATCCCTCTCTAACAACACACTGAAATCCCTCTCTCTCAACACACTGAAATCCCTCTCTCTCTCAACACACTGAAATCCCTCTCTCTCAACACACTGAAATCCCTCTCTCTCAACACACTGAAATCCCTCTCTCACAACACACTGAAATCCCTCTCTCTCAACATACTGAAATCCCTCTCTCTCAACACACTGAAATCCCTCTCTCTCTCAACACACTGAAATCCCTCTCTAACAACACACTGAAATCCCTCTCTCTCAACACACTGAAATCCCTCTCTCTCTCAACACACTGAAATCCCTCTCTCTCAACACACTGAAATCCCTCTCTCTCAACACACTGAAATCCCTCTCTCACAACACACTGAAATCCCTCTCTCTCACAACATACTGAAATCCCTCTCTCTCAACATACTGAAATCCCTCTCTCTCAACACACTGAAATCCCTCTCTCTCAACATACTGAAATCCCTCTCTCTCAACACACTGAAATCCCTCTCTCACAACACACTGAAATCCCTCTCTCTCAACACACTGAAATCCCTCTCTCTCAACACACTGAAATCCCTCTCTCTCAACATACTGAAATCCCTCTCTCTCAACACACTGAAATCCCTCTCTCTCAACACACTGAAATCCCTCTCTCTCAACACACTGAAATCCCTCTCTCTCAACACACTGAAATCCCTCTCTCTCAACATACTGAAATCCCTCTCTCTCAACATACTGAAATCCCTCTCTCTCAACACACTGAAATCCCTCTCTCTCAACACACTGAAATCCCTCTCTCTCAACATACTGAAATCCCTCTCTGACAACACACTGAAATCCCTCTCTCTCAACATACTGAAATCCCTCTCTAACAACATACTGAAATCCCTCTCTCTCAACATACTGAAATCCCTCTCTCTCTCAACACACTGAAATCCCTCTCTCTCTCAACACACTGAAATCCCTCTCTCTCTCAACACACTGAAATCCCTCTCTCTCACAACATAGGCCAACTGAAATCGCCATTAATGTCGAGGGGAGCGAGGTCGGTAGCATTCCTCCTGAAGTCTATGATGATCTCTTTGGTTTCCGTGGGGTTCAGTGCCAGGTTGTTCACTGAACACCACGCTGAGAGCTTCCTCACTCCTGTAGGCCGACTCGTCTCCTCCTGAGATGAGCCCCACCACAGTGTTGTCGTCAGCGAACTTGACGATGATGTTCTCTGGGTGGGCTGGACTGCAGTCGTGGGTGTAGAGCGAGTGATGGGGGCCAAGTCTCACACGCTGGGGGCGGTTATGAGGAAATCTTTGATCCAGGAACAGGTGGGTGGGGGAAGGCCTAGATTTGATAGTTTGCAAACTAGAATGTCCGGGATGATTGTGTTGAATGCTGAGCTGTAGTCAATAAAGAGCAATCTGACGTAGCTCCCACGATGCTCCAGGTGGCTCAGTGCAGAGTGGAGAGCTATGGCGTCTTCAGTGGATCTATTCACTCTGTAGGCAAACTGGTGTGGGTCAAGGGTGGGGGGAAGGCAGGCCTTTATGTGATGCAACACCAGCCTCTCAAAACACTTCATGATCACAGGTGTGAGTGCAATGGGGCGGTAGTCAATAAGGCTGTCTGTGGTTGCTTTCTTAGGAACAGGAATGATAGAAGCAGTTTTAAGGCAAGGTGGGATAACAGCAAGTTTCAGGGAGAGATTCAAAATGCTGGTGAGGACCTGTGAGAGCTGGTTGGCACACGCTCTGAGCACCTTCCCAGGTACTCCATCTGGACCAGCAGCCTTCCTGGGGTTCACTGCTTTGAGCACCCGTCTCACATCATGCTCCTCCACAGTAAGTGGGGGGGTGCTGGAGGCGGTTTGGGGCAGGGGTGGAGTTGCTGATTGCTGCTGTGGTGTCTCGAAGCGAGCAAAGAAGCAGTTCAGTTCCTCTGCTCGCGACACGTTGAGTCCCCAGTTGCCGTGTCACATCCCCTGTAGTTGGTCATGTTTTTAATGCCCTGCCACACCTGCCTAGGGTTGTTGCTTGTGAGGTGGTCCTCACAGTGTGGAGCGAAACCTTTATCTAAGTATTTGGTGATTAGTTTTGACACCCATTTCTCAGCTACCTTGGAGACACAGGGGAGGATGCTGATTGGTCTGTAATTGGACATCATTGCCTTATCCCCAGATTTAAAGATCTGTGTCACCGTGGCCACCTTCCAGGATGATGGTACTTCCCTCGTGCTGATAAATTGATTCACTAACATAGTAATTGGTTTTATTAGACCGTCAATATGTGTTTTTATAAAGTTGGTGTCTAAATCATCTGCATCCCTAGCACTAGAACCACCTAGTCTTTTTTCGTTTGTATCCCTTTTTTGTGTTGGAGAGAGTCTGCCAGGAGTGCCATATGAATGTACTGTACATGCCGACCATGGCCAAAGTGCTTGATATTCAGCCATGTCGCTGGTGCAAATAAAGATGTATCCCCCTGCGTGTTGTTTGACCAAGGGAGCAAGATGAGTGGCGTAGCCAAACAGAGGCCCGAGATTCAGAGCAACCATCGCCGCCTTCTTTCCCGCCCCTGTCTCCGGCCCCCTGAGTTTCCCAGCCGCGGCCTCCGCCTCTGCCTTGCCCTCGGGCCGTCCACCCAAGACCCACTCTTCGACCTCTGCCATGCCGTCCGCCCAATTCCGTCCTCCGGACCCCCTTCCACCCACCCGGCTGTGTCTTGTCCTGTGATTTCCCTTCTGTGTATTTAGTCTTCCCTTTTGCTCCCTGTCCGATCGTCGTCTATGTAACATGTATGTTCCTGGCCGTGAGTTTGTTGTTGTTCCTTGTTGTTGTTCCTTGTTGTTGTTCCTTGTTGTTGTTCCTTGTTTCACCCGGTTAGTGTTTTGTAGTTTTTCTTATCAGCTTTGTGGAATAAAGCTCGTTTTTGGTTATTACCTGGGTACCAGCTTCCCTGTCTGTGTTCTGCATTTGAGTCCTATTTCCCCCCAACCCTGACAGTGACGATAAGTTCAGATTTTTGGACAATTCCACAAAAACTCCAGTCTCACTAATCCAGGAAAGGTAATTGGCTTCCTAAGATACTGATCTATAAAGGTTTTACCCCTCACCTGGAACCAACAGGGGGACCTTGCCAGAAACTAGTGACCCTGGCCTCTCTGCGTTCAGGGGTACCTCAATACCGACACCATGTGGAGGTGATGGTTCTCTGAGGGGTATATCAGAGTCTAAAAACATGATGCATGGCTGTGAAAAATATAAATGTTGGTATACTCCTTTTTTAAAGACTTACCTTCAGGGTCTGATGGGAATTTTGATAATTCCTCTTCTAGATCATTCCTCGGGATTATCTTTAACACTTCTCTGGTCACTTTAATGGTGTTTATGCAGTAGTGCAGAAGCATCAGATCCACAGTGTCCATCCGGTCTGCTGCTTTCTCTAGATGACTCTTTGGGATTCCTGTGAATCCTAGGACCTTCCCCTCCAGGCACCACTTGAATTTTTTTAAGTCATCATCCACCAAATCTTCTAAAGTTGTTAATAGGACTTCTCTAGGTGTCTCCATCTTTTCTCCCTGCAGAGCAAAGATACAGAGAAAGAACATCTTTATCTCACAGAACTATATATTGTTGTTTTGTATTTTCGTACTTTTGAAAACCACAACAGGCCTTCAGGATCCAAAGAACAGCTGCCATGTGACTTTGGATGGCTTCAATTCAGATGTCGAGTTAGCAAATGCCCTAATCGGTTCTAAACTTGTTTTAATACCTTAGACTTCAGGAAAGACATTCAGGAAGTCAATCCTAAACTTGAAGACAGTCAGCAGAGTCAATTCTGTCTTTTCCTTTAATGTCTTGGTTTGGTAACCTGACTTTAAAGAGCAGAAACTGTCTCAGGCTCATTGGTTAGCCTCGGTTAGCTCATTAGTTAGCTTCGGTTAACCTGCCCTGGAAAGATATTTAGTTGTAATGTTGATCCTGGTCGACTGATCACATCGGGCTCTGAGACTGCTTATTTGGCTGATTGTTTTATATTGGCTCTTCCAGGTTATATGGGATGCCCAGTCTACTTACATTTAAAACATTTTTAACTTAGTTTAACTTTGTTTTGCTTCTTTTTTGTAGAAAGTCAGTTCTGATTAGAGAGGGAATGTTTGGTCAAACACTTTGTGTTTTGTCTCATAGTGGCGTTTTGGCACTTTTAATGAGCGTCATGGTCTCTGAACAAATGAGACACACTGGCTCTGTACTCCCAGTGGGCAGGACGTACATGAATGAGTCCACTCAGGGTTAAAAGCTCTGTTCTCACTGTCCACTTTCCTCTTCTTGGAGAGCGCCATGTTTAATTATTTGTCTCTCCCTGTCTGCCGCTAACACGCCTGTTCACTTTCCTCTCCGCTTCTCTTTGCCGCGCTCTCATCTCTTCTTCTGTGTTTCTCTCCCTGTATCGCTCACTCGTCTCTTTCGCCCCCTGTCGGTGGCGGTTAAAATAGAATCACCCCGTCAAAATTGAAATCCGCTATTAATGAATTTATTATCGGTCCGGACCGGGTCCGTATAGGTCGGTGTCTGGGTCCGGATCCGGACCGTGGTCCGCCTGTTGCCGACCCCTGCTCTATAGCATAAGTAAATCAAGGAGACACAAACTTAGACACAAAATGACAACAGCAAAAATAAGAGAATCAGAATGAAGCTCAGAGTGAGGGGGAAACTCCTAAAATCATCTGAACTAGTCTAACCCTGAGTCATCTGTACTAGTTTAACCCTAAAGTCATCTGAACTAGTCTAACCCTAAAGTCAACTGAACTAGTCTAACCCTGAGTCATCTGTACTAGTTTAACCCTAAAGTCATCTGAACTAGTCTAACCCTAAAGTCAACTGAACTAGTCTAACCCTGAGTCATCTGTACTAGTTTAACCCTAAAGTCATCTGAACTAGTCTAACACTAAAGTCATCTGAACTAGTCTAACCCTAAAGTCATCTGAACTAGTCTAACCCTGAGTCCTCTGAACTAGTCTAACCCTGAGTCCTCTGAACTAAAGTCCACATGTCCTTTAGCTCTGTAGTATTGACCTCATCTCTGTGTCTATGTTCTGCTCACTCAGTGTGACGTACCAACAGGATGAATCTCAGCTTCATCCAAATTAAACGCTTGTTGTTTCCTGTGAGTTTTGTTCCAGCGATGCAGTGAACACAACACATGAGTACAGCAGCACCTCTACTGTTCTCAGCCTAGCTGCTGACACACACATGATGAAAGCTGTTCTTACCCTCTGAAGAGAATCTGCTGATGAGTGACGGTGGAATGAATCAGCAGCTCCAAGCAGAGACAGAACTAACATGTACCTCCCAGCAGGAGGTCTCCACAGCTCTGTTGATTCACATACAGTCTAACTCTATGTGTTCATCTCCAGCTGAAATATAAAGAGCTCCTCTGAACTCTGGAGCCAACGAGCTGGAGCACCTCAGGTCAAACATGAACACACTTTATTAAACATTATCAGACAGCACAGTGGGAGTGGGCGAGGCTCCGGATAAGGAAGGCTAATATTTGAACAACTATCAGAAAGGGAGTTGGCGCTTGGTAAACCAACGCCCTGACTCACTGTTAGGGTTCTACGAGTTGTACACGTACACACCGCATAAGTTAACGTTGGAACGGGTGACTGCGAAGTGGACGTCCCCGCACTTCCCTTGGGGGATTGCCCCAAGGCGCTAGAAATAAGCCGGAGGGACCCGCGTGCGCTCGGGTGGACCGGCTGATCGAGACGGAGAAAAAGCGGGTCCGAGGCCTGCTCGGGGGCCGAGCGTAGATTTTCCGAAGTTCCGGACAGAAGGGTGCCACGCACGCCTCGTGTGATACTTGGACTGTGCTATGTAGGCCACCCTATGATTTATTGGTGTGAAAATGGAGACAATTGGACAATGTCAAATATTTAACGGTCTAGCAAGGCCTCCAACCTTGGTACAGGGACCCCTGGGCCCCTTTGGATCACACCCACAAAGTGTGTGGGCCATGCACCCTAACCCTAACCACACCTGTCATCTGAACTAGTCTAACCCTAAAGTCATCTGAACTAGTCTAACCCTAAAGTCCTCTGAACTATTCTAACCCTAAAGTCATCTGAACTAGTCTAACCCTAAAGTCATCTGAACTAGTCTAACTCTAAAGTCATCTGAACTAGTCTAACCCTAAAGTCATCTGAACTAGTCTAACCCTAAAGTCATCTGAACTAGTCTAACCCTAAAGTCCTCTGAAGTAGTCTAAGGGTGCGTTCACACCTGCCTTGTATAGTCCGGTTGAATCGAACCCTGGTGCGTTTAGCCGCTTGGTGTGGTTCATTTGGGTCGGTGTGAGCACAGTCCGAGACCTCTGAAGTGAACTAAACAACCGGACTCTGCTCCGCTAAAACAGGTGGTCTCGGAGCGCTTGCTGGTGAACTCTGGAGCGGTTCATTGCTGGTGTGAAAGCAGTCCGCACCAAAACATAGGAAGCGTAGTATTTACGTGTCACAAGAACACGGATATCTTCAAAATCTTAATTGAAAGAGTTTTTCAAGACATCCGCGGTTGTTTAGTTGAAGAGTGAAGCAGAATGAAGTGTTGAACAGTGTCGTGTAAAGTAAACATTCTCCGTCAGCTACATAAAAGTAAGAACACCTGTCGTTGGTGAAACGCCCTCCTTACTGCAGAACGTCTCTCATTATGTGTTATAATATTTTTTAACGGACGTTGTCTGATTATATAATCATATGAGCGGGCCTCTAGTGTCTGTTGATCTCCAGATTAACAGCAGCATGAGAATAACCTGCCGATGCTCCATGGCGGAGGCTCCTGTAGAAATTGCCGGGATTTGCGTGTTTACCCCCTTAATGTCTGACCAATGGTTGAACAGCATTTCCGTGCACATGACTTGTGTTTAAAGTTTATAGTCCGTTTGAGTTTTGCCGCTTGAACGCAAACCGAACCTTCTGAAAAATGAAACAATGTAGCAAACTGTGGTCTGGTGCGCACCAGAGAACGGACTATTAGGTGTGAATGCACCCTAACCCTAAAGTCATCTGAACTAGTCTAATACTAAAGTAATATGAACTAGTCTAACCCTAAAGTCATCTGAACTAGTCTAACCCTAAAGTCATCTGAACTAGTCTAACCCTCAGTCATCTGAACTAGTCTAACTCTAAAGTAATCTGAACTAGTCTAACCCTAAAGTCATCTGAACTAGTCTAACCCTCAGTCATCTGAACTAGTCTAACTCTAAAGTAATCTGAACTAGTCTAACCCTAAAGTCATCTGAACTAGTCTAACCCTAAAGTCATCTGAACTAGTCTAACCCTAAAGTCATCTGAACTAGTCTAACACTAAAGTCATCTGAACTAGTCTAACCCTAAAGTCAACTGAACTAGTCTAACCCTAAAGTCATCTGAACTAGTCTAACCCTGAGTCCTCTGAACTAGTCTAACCCTGAGTCCTCTGAACTAAAGTCCACATGTCCTTTAGCTCTGTAGTATTGACCTCATCTCTGTGTCTATGTTCTGCTCACTCAGTGTGACGTACCAACAGGATGAATCTCAGCTTCATCCAAATTAAACGCTTGTTGTTTCCTGTGAGTTTTGTTCCAGCGATGCAGTGAACACAACACATGAGTACAGCAGCACCTCTACTGTTCTCAGCCTAGCTGCTGACACACACATGATGAAAGCTGTTCTTACCCTCTGAAGAGAATCTGCTGATGAGTGACGGTGGAATGAATCAGCAGCTCCAAGCAGAGACAGAACGAACATGTACCTCCCAGCAGGAGGTCTCCACAGCTCTGTTGATTCATATACAGTCTAACTCTGTGTGTTCATCTCCAGCTGAAATATAAAGAGCTCCTCTGAACTCTGGAAGCAACGAGCTGGAGCACCTCAGGTCAAACATTAACACACTTTATTAAACATTATCATCCTGATCATAAAGGTCTGCAGTTTTATCTTCAGAGACTTTGATTTTACAACATGGAAATAAAAAGAGGCAAGGAGCATTTCTCTGGCGGCTGACAGGTGCAGCCCAGAGATGGTGCTCCGGGTCCAGGGAGACAGCAAACACTCGAAGCGAGGCTGAATCCTGGCCCTCCTGGAAGCTCTGGGAAACATTACCCACCAGGGCCAGAAAAGGAGAACAGACATGTAAAACATGTGCCCCAGGTTTACTTCTTGAAGATAGTTTATTTTATGAAACAACAGACAGAACACAGCTTTGTTTTGAGGTCGAGAGAACAAGTTCAAAGTAAATCCTATCAAATAAATGTCTTTCTTCTGCATTTGATATAAACACGACATGAATCCAGCCTATGAAAGTAATACATAGGTGTTTAAGGTTATTTAATCTTTTCCACATTTCCTCCTTTTCCTTGCCAATTACAACCTAAAGCAACACTTGGGATATCAGATTAGGTTAGACAGAATAATGATTATTGAAGTTTAAGTTGACCGCCACCCAGAATGGTGTTGAGTTCAGGGACTCTTCTGTTGAGCGCTTTTCCAGGTGTTTCTGAATATTCAGACAATTTTCAAATTATGTATTTTTTCGGAGAATCTGACCATTTTTACTTCCTTTGGAAAGTTTGGGATATTTTCAAATTATGTATTTTTTTCAGAATATCTGAGAATTCCGACTTTTTTCTGTTATTCTGAACATTTTAAAATTCCGACTTTTTCCCCCAAAATTCAGAAAATCTAAAAACTGACTTTTTCCTGAAAATTCTGACTTTTTCTTGAAAATTAAAAATTCTGCATTTTTTCTGAAAATTCTGAAAATTGAAAAATTCGGACTTTATCAATGTGTGACTCGTCTCTGAGTTTACAGACAGCTCAACCTGACATGGATAAAGTGATAATAAACTAGATCTTAGAGGATTTTCTGTATTTATTTTATTCACTGAAAAGTTGTGGTGTTAAAATATTGGTCTTGTTTATTCAGGACGCTGAGTAGAGAGTCTGAGGTCAGTTTGAAAACACAGCTGGTACATTTTTTATTTAAACAGATGATTTTTAGGAAACTTGAATGTTTGTGTTCGTCGCCTGGCTGTGGGTTTCCTTCTCAGGTTGATTTAACTTTAGGAAGTCCTGAAGACGTCAGGAAAGGTTAAAGATGCAGCAGGTGTTTGTGTCTCGCGTTAAAGCCCTCGGGTTTGTCTCGTGATGAAGCCTGTGCTCATCATAGTGCCAATGGGGAACCTAATGAAGAACCTCTAGGGAACCGGAGGATTTTCAGAGTGGACCTCCGGAGATGTTCCCGGCGTCCTCACATCGTGAAGGACGAGCCGTTCTCACTGGACACGGAGCGGCGGGTGGACACGTAGATCTCGGAGGTGACCCTGGAGAAGCGCCGGGGCCGGATGTACCTCTTCCCCAGGCAGCACAGGTCCTGCACGATCCTCCGGAAGTGGTTCCTGAATTTCACCCCGACGAAGGCGTACAGCACGGGGTTCAGGCAGCAGTGGAGGTAGGCCAGGGTCTGCGTAACCGTCTTGGCTGTCTCCAGGAAGTCCACATCCTCGCAGTTCTGCAGATTGAACATGCTGGCGGTGTCGTACAGCAGGATGAGGTTGTAGGGCAGGTGGCAGACCACGAACACCGCCACCACGGCCAGCACCACGCGCACCGCCTTGTGGCGCTGGAAGTTCCTGGCCTTCAGCAGCGTGTCCACGATGGCGCTGTAGCAGAAGACCATGACGAGCAGCGGCAGGAAGAAGCCCACGGCCAGTTGCATGCTGGGTAACGCCACCTTGGAGGTCAAAGCCCTGCTGATGTCCACGAACCTGAGCTCGCACACGTACTCCGTGCTGCCGGTGCTGTTCCCGTCCGCCTCGTCCCTGCTGTGTGTTGGCTGGTACCAGCTGTAGTAGTAGAAGGAGGGCACGGACAGCAGTACTGCGAGCGCCCACACGGCGGCGCAGATGAGGCGGCTGTAGGCCAGCGAGCGCAGTCTGAAGCTGCGGCGCGCCTGCACGATGGCCACGTAGCGGTCGCTGCTGATGCAGGCGAGCAGCAGCGTGCCGCTGTACAGGTTCACGCTGTAGGAGCCACGCAGCAGCTTGCACATCACCGGACCCATGGACCACGCCGTCAGCTCGTTGTAGACGATGAGCGGCAGCGAGGCCACGAACAGCAGGTCGGCCACCGCCACGTTCAGCAGGTACACGTCCGTCATGGACTTGGTCCTCTTGTAGAGGGCGTAGGTGACGATCACCAGGCTGTTGCCCACCAGGCCCAGGATGCAGATGATGGAGTGGACGTACGGCCCGACGACCTGCTGCACACTGCGGTTGTTCTGCGGAGCACACGGAGGGACCAGGTCGTAGTCATAGTCTGTGTTGTTGTAGTCCAAATACGATTGGTTGGACAAACCCACCACAAAGTAGTCCATCTTCTGCTGCTGTGGAGAGACAGAAGAAGACATGAGAACCATTTACTACATGTTTGTGTTTCTGACTTTCTTTGAAGAGTCACTCACGCTCCTATTGGCTCGCGCTCCTACACATTGTACCGATAGGCTAAGGGGCGGGACATCTCTAAGCTGGTTGACCAATCACAACAGAGCCGGCCAGCTAACCAATCAGAGCAGACTGGGCTCTGGTTTCGGACAGAGGGTGAAAAGAGGTGCTGCAGCACAGACAGTATGAGAAAAATAAATCATGGAGACATGTCCCAGTAGAGACACTACATACTGATACACACCTGAACATCAGCAGGAGAGGACTCTTTAAAGTAGAGACACTACATACTGATACACACCTGAACATCAGCAGGAGAGGACTCTTTAAAGTAGAGACACTACATACTGATACACACCTGAACATCAGCAGGAGAGGACTCTTTAAAGTAGAGACACTACATACTGATACACACCTGAACATCAGCAGGAGAGGACTCTTTAAAGTAGAGACACTACATACTGATACACACCTGAACTTCAGCAGGAGAGGACTCTTTAAAGTAGAGACACTACATACTGATACACACCTGAACATCAGCAGGAGAGGACTCTTTAAAGTAGAGACACTACATACTGATATACACCTGAACATCAGCAGGAGAGGACTCTTTAAAGTAGAGACACTACATACTGATATAAACCTGAACATCAGCAGGAGAGGACTCTTTAAAGTAGAGACACTACATACTGATATACACCTGAACATCAGCAGGAGAGGACTCTTTAAAGTAGAGACACTACATACTGATACACACCTGAACATCAGCAGGAGAGGACTCTTTAAAGAAGAGACACTACATACTGATACACACCTGAACATTAGCAGGGGAGGACTCTTTAAAGAAGAGACACTACATACTGATATACACCTGAACATCAGCAGGAGAGGACTCTTTAAAGTAGAGACACTACATACTGATATACACCTGAACATCAGCAGGAGAGGACTCTTTAAAGTAGAGACACTACATACTGATATACACCTGAACATCAGCAGGAGAGGACTCTTTAAAGTAGAGACACTACATACTGATATACACTTGAACATCAGCAGGAGAGGACTCTTTAAAGTAGAGACACTACATACTGATATACACCTGAACATCAGCAGGAGAGGACTCTTTAAAGTAGAGAGACTACATACTGATATACACCTGAACATCAGCAGGAGAGGACTCTTTAAAGTAGAGACACTACACACTGATATACACCTGAACATCAGCAGGAGAGGACTCTTTAAAGTAGAGACACTACATACTGATATACACCTGAACATCAGCAGGAGAGGACTCTTTAAAGTAGAGACACTACATACGTATATACACCTGAACATCAGCAGGAGAGGACTCTTTAAAGTAGAGACACTACATACTGATATACACCTGGACATCAGCAGGAGAGGACTCTTTAAAGTAGAGACACTACATACTGATATACACCTGAACATCAGCAGGAGAGGACTCTTTAAATTAGAGACACTACATACTGATATACACCTGAACATCAGCAGGAGAGGACTCTTTAAAGCAGTAATGTTTCTTAAGTTTGTAGATGTTGGTGCCTCTGAAGCTGCAGCGTTTGTCCTGATGGAGAGTTTTGGGTCGTTGTGTGTCGGCCTCCGTAGGTCACAGAGGGGGAAGACGTGCATTAGACGTCTTAATGATATGTAAGTGGCACAGAGCTGGGTGAGAGCGCTGTGGTCGCTGCAGGTCGTCTGTTCCCAGGTGAGACAGGAAGTCTGCAGAGAAACCAGGTCAGTGACCCAGATCAGAGGCTCCACACAGCGCCACATGAATACAAACAACCTGCAGACGAGAACGTCTTTGAGCTGAAGATAAGTCAAAGAGATAAATGTGCAGCTAACATAAAGTTATTTTAAAAAGTCCCTGAAAGGTAATAAAATAAAGGTTTTTAAACCCAAAAGTCTGGTTGGTCTAATTTAAATGATAGCATGAAGTCATTAAGCTCTTGTAAGAGCAGAGTACAGAGAAATGTGCAGATAATACTCTAATCTAAACATTTACTATTATTATTATTATAAAGAGAGGGTAGATATATTACATAAATATAAATAATGAAGGGTTTTTTACAAGCCTATGCCCAGAAACAAATTACTTTTAAAGATCTTATTCTGGACTTTCCATCAAACGTCACATTTTCATGTTATTACCATGTGAATGATGAAATGTTAATATCTCTGTCGTTCACAGGAAAGTGTTTTGGGTTTATTAATCAGACACTGACGAATCCACTGCGAACTGATTTCACTTACATTCATTTCATTGTATTTCAATGAAATGAAATGTTGAAGGGACTTTGACTCAAAGAGGACATCTGTTCAGAAAGCTCTTTATTCTCCTCTCCCGGCCTGAGCTGCAGCTCCTCTGTTCACCCTCTGTCTGAAACCAGAGCTGCTCTGATTGGTTAGCTGGCCGCCTCTACTGTGATTGGTCAACCAGCTTAGAGATGTCCCGCCCCTTAGCCTATCACGTTCAATGTGTTGGAGCGCTAGCCAATAGCAGTGTGCGTGTTCCGTAGTGATGTCACCGTGTCCTGGAAGTAAACAACAACAGTCCAGAGACGGTGAATCCTTCCTTCAGTTTGTTCAGAGGCAGAATGTTTTCTCTCAGCTGCTCGGACTGCTGTGAGCGCAGATACACGTTGATGTCTACCGACAGCTGGCTGTTCCTCAAACGCCTCACAGTTCCCGCTCTGCACTTCTGCTCTCCGCAGGTCGTCCTCTGCCACTTCTCGTATTTCAAATGTCAAACAGACTTCAGTTTGATGTTGGAGACGCAGGCTTTATTTAAATTCTGTGCCGATAAAGGTGCACTTTCTGTGCGTTGAAAGACTTCCTTTAAATCCACTTCCTTCATTTATATTTACTCTGCAGCCCTGAACAGTTTCCTGTAGATAATCTGACTAACACAATGCAAACCTTTTGAAGAGTGTAAGGACGCATTCACACCAGCCGTGTTCAGTCCCTTTGAATCGAACCCTGGTGCTTTTGGTTTGGGTCGGTGTGAACGTAGTCCGAGACCCCCGAAGTGAACTGAGCAACCTGAAACAGGTGGTCTCAGACCCCTGAAGTGAGCAACCTGAAAGAGGTGGTCTCAGACCCCTGAAGTGAACTGAACTACCTGAAACAGGTGGTCTCAGACCCCTGAAGTGAGCAACCTGAAAGAGGTGGTCTCAGACCCCTGAAGTGAACTGAACTACCTGAAAGAGGTGGTCTCAGACCCCTGAAGTGAACTGAACTACCTGAAACAGGTGGTCTCAGACCCCTGAAGTGAACTGAACAACCTGAAAGAGGTGGTCTCAGACCCCTGAACTGAACCACCTGAAAGAGGTGGTCTCAGACCCCTGAACTGAACCACCTGAAAGAGGTGGTCTCAGACCCCTGAACTGAACCACCTGAAAGAGGTGGTCTCAGACCCCTGAAGTGAACTGAACCACCTGAAACAGGTGGTCTCAGACCCCTGAAGTGAACTGAACTACCTGAAACAGGTGGTCTCAGACCCCTGAACTGAACCACCTGAAAGAGGTGGTCTCAGACCCCTGAACTGAACCACCTGAAAGAGGTGGTCTCAGACCCCTGAACTGAACCACCTGAAACAGGTGGTCTCAGACCCCTGAAGTGAACTGAACTGCCTGAAACAGGTGGTCTCAGACCTCTGAACTGAACTACCTGAAACAGGTGGTCTCAGACCCCTGAAGTGAACCACCTGAAACAGGTGGTCTTAGACCCCTGAACTGAACTACCTGAAACAGGTGGTCTCAGACCCCTGAAGTGAGCAACCTGAAACAGGTGGTCTCAGACCCCTGAAGTGAACCACCTGAAACAGGTGGTCTCAGACCCCTGAAGTGAACTACCTGAAACAGGTGGTCTCAGACCCCTGAAGTGAACCACCTGAAACAGGTGGTCTCAGACCCCTGAAGTGAACTGAACTGCCTGAAACAGGTGGTCTCAGACCCCTGAACTGAACTACCTGAAACAGGTGGTCTCAGACCCCTGAACTGAACTGCCTGAAACAGGTGGTCTCAGACCCCTGAACTGAACCACCCGAAAGAGGTGGTCTCAGACCCCTGAACTGAACCACCTGAAACAGGTGGTCTCAGACCCCTGAAGTGAACTGAACTGCCTGAAACAGGTGGTCTCAGACCCCTGAACTGAACTACCTGAAACAGGTGGTCTCAGACCCCTGAACTGAACTGCCTGAAACAGGTGGTCTCAGACCCCTGAACTGAACCACCTGAAAGAGGTGGTCTCAGACCCCTGAACTGAACCACCCGAAAGAGGTGGTCTCAGACCCCTGAACTGAACCACCTGAAAGAGGTGGTCTCAGACCCCTGAAGTGAACCACCTGAAACAGGTGGTCTCAGACCCCTGAAGTGAACTGAACTGCCTGAAACAGGTGGTCTCAGACCCCTGAACTGAACCACCTGAAAGAGGTGGTCTCAGACCCCTGAAGTGAACTGAACTGCCTGAAACAGGTGGTCTCAGACCCCTGAACTGAACTACCTGAAACAGGTGGTCTCAGACCCCTGAACTGAACTGCCTGAAACAGGTGGTCTCAGACCCCTGAACTGAACCACCCGAAAGAGGTGGTCTCAGACCCCTGAACTGAACCACCTGAAAGAGGTGGTCTCAGACCCCTGAAGTGAACCACCTGAAACAGGTGGTCTCAGACCCCTGAAGTGAACTGAACTGCCTGAAACAGGTGGCCTCAGACCCCTGAACTGAACCACCCGAAAGAGGTGGTCTCAGACCCCTGAACTGAACCACCTGAAAGAGGTGGTCTCAGACCCCTGAAGTGAACCACCTGAAACAGGTGGTCTCAGACCCCTGAAGTGAACTGAACTGCCTGAAACAGGTGGTCTCAGACCCCTGAACTGAACCACCTGAAAGAGGTGGTCTCAGACCCCTGAAGTGAACTGAACTGCCTGAAACAGGTGGTCTCAGACCCCTGAACTGAACTACCTGAAACAGGTGGTCTCAGACCCCTGAACTGAACTGCCTGAAACAGGTGGTCTCAGACCCCTGAACTGAACCACCCGAAAGAGGTGGTCTCAGACCCCTGAACTGAACCACCTGAAAGAGGTGGTCTCAGACCCCTGAAGTGAACCACCTGAAACAGGTGGTCTCAGACCCCTGAAGTGAACTGAACCACCTGAAAGAGGTGGTCTCAGACCCCTGAAGTGAACTGAACTGCCTGAAACAGGTGGTCTCAGACCCCTGAACTGAACTACCTGAAAGAGGTGGTCTCAGACCCCTGAAGTGAACTGAACTGCCTGAAACAGGTGGTCTCAGACCCCTGAACTGAACTACCTGAAACAGGTGGTCTCAGACCCCTGAACTGAACTGCCTGAAACAGGTGGTCTCGGACCGCTTGCTAGTGAACTTTGGAGCGGATCATCTCTGGTGTGAACGCAGTACACAGGAAGCGTAGTATTTATGAGTCACAAGAACTCGGATGTCTTCAAAGTCTTTAGTGAACGAGTGAAGCAGAATGAAGAGTTGAGCAGAGTCGTGTAAAGTAAAAACGCTCCGTCAACTAAACATAAAAGTTGGTGAGACCCCCTCCTGACTGCAGGACGTCTCTCATCATGCGTTATGATGTTTCTTAACGCATGTTGTCTGATCATATGCCCCTAAAGTCCAATGATCTGATCATAGTCCGTTTGATTTTAATCCGTGTGAACGCAAACCGAACCTTCTGAGAAATGAACCAATGCAACAAACTGTGGTCTGGAGCAGAGAAGACACTGTGTCTGCGGCCTGAGAGAGGATGGTAATGGGTTAGGGCACCAGAGCCAGCGCCCTAACGGGTAGCATTATCTCAAAGTGAAAACACAAATTGTCACAGGGTTAAAGTTTTAAAGTAAAAACACAAACAACATTGCTCTAGCGACCTGTCAATCACAGGTAGCCCCGCCCTGAAGCATACGCTGCTTTGTGTCTATTTTACTCTAAAAGGGATCATAATTGACTAAATGAACTTCATGCTGTGTTGGAGAAGACTGGAAGCTACAGATCGAGATCACAAACTCATCAGGGAAATGTTCACTGAGGTAATAAAGAGAGAGAGAAGTAGGAACATATCCTCATAGACTTCTCTACAATCTGAGGAGACGCCCCCTCCTGGACGTCAGAGGGAATGCAGGTTTAATTAGCTTCTGCAAAGAACATTGCCGGGTGAGAGCTAAATGCTAACAGCTGGCTCTGGCCCTCCTACGCAACTTTCACTCCGAATCAGAAACACATTTCCGAGAACCTTTCAGATGTGGCAGGAGTTTCTCAGTTCTATCTTTTTGTGGTGATCATGAGGAGTTTGAATTCCCACTGTCTGATGTCTCTTTGTTTCTTTACAATATTCATATTGTGATTAGTTACGGTAAGTGCTCATACCTGACAGCCTGATGAGTCAGAGAAACCTTCAACAGCACACAGCTAAGTGACAGAGTCTGACAGATGAGATATGCTATCTGTAAAGAGACTCAGAGTGTGTTCACTGGTTCCTCTTTATGTTTATTTGCAGCAGATCCCGTTTCGGGTTTTAGTTTGAGATCTTTAGAAACTTCACATACGAGTGATTTACAAGATCAAAGTACCTTAAAGTGACTCTTGAACAAAGAGATAGAAGCCGACGTTAAACCATGACTTTAACATCGTAGCTCTGACATAGCTCCTTCACACTAAGTCCAAAATCAAATAATGATTAACCTTCACGACGTCACAAGGAACAGATATATAAAATGTTATTAATGAAATAAAAGCATAACTCACGGGTTCAGCTGCTGCTCGTTCCAATGGAGATCAAGCACACTGAGGAGGAAATACTCTGTGTGCGTGTGTATGTATATGTGTATGTGTATGTGTATGTGCGTGTGTATGTGTATGTGTATGTGTATGTGTATGTGTATGTGTGTATGTGTATGTGTATGTGTGTGTGTGTGTGTGTGTGTGTGTGTGTGTGTGTGTGTGTGTGTGTGTGTGTGTGTGTGTGTGTGTGTGTGTGTGTGTGTGTGTGTGTGTATGTGTGCGTGTGTGTGTGTGTGTGAGAGAGGAACAGACTTGTCTGCATCACATCTGATTGATGACAGATATTTCAGGCGGAGCTTCAGGTCTGGCACAGCACGACACAAATGTAACTTTGTCTTTATGTAAAAGCTGCTCATGTCTAACCCGGAGCATCAGAGGAGCGTCTCGTGGCTTCAGAACAATGTTTATGAACTTCTCCAGTTCTCTATCCTTCCAAACATCTACCTTCATGGTTGCTTTAGTGGGAACACCATGTGACACCCCCCTGTGGTGAGACGTGGTGTGTTACTGCTTTCAAGCCACCAGTCGTATTCTTTAGTCGGTTAAAACTGTCCCATGTTGTCCTTTGGGTTTCTCTCTCATCTCTTCTCACAGATCAGTCGCTGATATGAATCAGAATACTTGAAGTAAATAGTTTATGGAAGAAAGGTCAGAAATAAACGTTTTAATATCTGGTGGTTTGAAGATCCTTCGTCTGTAAAACAAAGACACGTTCACCATCTTGCGTAACACATTCATTTATTTCATCGTGAAACTGTACAGGTGCATGCTGGGAGTTCAGGGCACCGCCTCCATGTAATCTGCACCGTGACTGAGAGACAGCTGAGAGACGCTCAGGTCCTGCGTGGCGTCCTCCATCTGAAACACAATCAAAACCACATCAGAGACACACAACCAGAGACACACAACCAGAGACACCTCAGAGACACACAATCAGAGACACATCAGAGATACACAATCAGAGACACACCAGAGACACACAATCAGAGACACACAATCAGGGACACACAACCAGAGACACACAATCACAGACACATCAGAGACACACAATCAGAGACACACAACCAGAGACACACAATCACAGACACATCAGAGACACACAACCAGAGACACCTCAGAGACACATCAGAGATACACAATCAGAGACACACCAGAGACACACAATCAGAGACACACAATCAGAGACACATCAGAGACACACAATCAGAGACACATCAGAGACACACAATCAGAGACACACAATCAGAGACACACAACCAGAGACACACAATCAGAGACACATCAGAGACACACAATCAGAGACACACAACCAGAGACACACAATCACAGACACATCAGAGACACACAACCAGAGACACACAACCAGAGACACCTCAGAGACACATCAGAGATACACAATCAGAGACACACCAGAGACACACAATCAGAGACACACAATCAGAGACACACAATCAGAGACACATCAGAGACACACAATCAGAGACACATCAGAGACACACAATCAGAGACACATCAGAGATACACAATCAGAGACACACAATCAGAGACACACAATCAGAGACACATCAGAGACACACAATCAGAGACACATCAGAGACACACAATCAGAGACACACAATCAGAGACACACAACCAGAGACACATCAGAGATACACAATCAGAGACACACAACCAGAGACACATCAGAGACACACAACCAGAGACACATCAGAGACACACAACCAGAGACACATCAGAGATACACAATCAGAGACACACAACCAGAGACACATCAGAGAGACACAATCAGAGACACACAATCAGAGAGACACAATCAGAGACACACAACCAGAGACACATCAGAGACACACAATCAGAGACACACAACCAGAGACACATCAGAGATACACAATCAGAGACACACAACCAGAGACACATCAGAGAGACACAATCAGAGACACACAATCAGAGAGACACAATCAGAGACACACAATCAGAGACACACAACCAGAGACACACAACCAGAGACACACAATCAGAAAAACTGTCATTGTTCCTATTGGACTGTAACTGTTCCTATTGGACTGTAACTGTTCCTATTGGACTGTAACTTTTCCTATTGGACTGTCATTGTTCCTATTGGACTGTAACTGTTCCTATTGGACTGTAACTTTTCCTATTGGACTGTCATTGTTCCTATTGGACTGTAACTGTTCCTATTGGACTGTAACTTTTCCTATTGGACTGTTACTTTTCCTATTGGACTGTAACTGTTCCTATTGGACTGTTACTTTTCCTATTGGACTGTAACTTTTCCTATTGGACTGCCATTGTTCCTATTGGACTGTTACTTTTCCTATTGGACTGTTACTTTTCCTATTGGACTGTAACTTTTCCTATTGGACTGTAATTGTTCCTATTGGACTGTAACTGTTCCTATTGGACTGTAACTATTTCTATTGGACTGTAACTGTTCCTATTGGACTTTAACTGTTCCTATTCGACTGTAACTGTTCCTATTGGACTGTCATTGTTCCTATTGGACTGTAACTGTTCCTATTGGACTTTAACTGTTCCTATTCGACTGTAACTGTTCCTATTGGACTGTCATTGTTCCTATTGGACTGTAACTGTTCCTATTGGACTTTAACTGTTCCTATTCGACTGTAACTGTTCCTATTGGACTGTCATTGTTCCTATTGGACTTTAACTGTTCCTATTCGACTGTAACTGTTCCTATTGGACTTTAATTGTTCCTATTGGACTGTAACTGTTCCTATTGGACTGTCATTGTTCCTATTGGACTGTAACTGTTCCTATTGGACTGTCTTTGTTCCTATTGGACTGTAACTGTTCCTATTGGACTGTCATTGTTCCTATTGGACTGTAACTTTTCCTATTGGACTGTAACTGTTCCTATTGGACTGTAACTTTTCCTATTGGACTGTCATTGTTCCTATTGGACTGTAATTGTTCCTATTGGACTGTAACTGTTCCTATTGGACTGTAACTATTTCTATTGGACTGTAACTGTTCCTATTGGACTGTCATTGTTCCTATTGGACTGTAACTGTTCCTATTGGACTGTAACTGTTCCAATTGGACTGTCATTGTTCCTATTGGACTGTAACTGTTCCTATTGGACTGTAACTGTTCCTATTGGACTGTAACTGTTCCTCTTGGACTGTAACTGTTCCTATTGGACTGTCATTGTTCCTATTGGACTGTAACTGTTCCTATTGGACTGTAACTGTTTCTATTGGACTGTAACTGTTTATATTGGACTGTAACTGTTCCTATTGGACTGTCATTGTTCCTATTGGACTGTAACTGTTCCTATTGGACTGTGACTGTTCCTGTTGGACTGTAACTTTTCCTATTGGACTGTAACTGTTCCTATTGGACTGTAACTGTTCCTATTGGACTGTAATCAATCAATCATCAATCAATGTTTTTTATATAGCCCAATATCACAAATGTTACATTTGTCTCAGTGGACTTCACAGTTTGTACAGAATATCAGTATGACAACACAACACCCTCTGTCCTTAGACCCTCTGTCCTTAGACCCTCTGTCCTTAGACCCTCACATCGTACAAGGAAAAACTTCCAGAGAAAACCCACAGTTTAAAGGGGAACATGGGAGAAACCTCAGGGAGAGCAACAGAGGAGGGATCCCTCTCCCAGGACGGACAGACGTGCAATAGATGCCGTGTGTAAATTGAAAAGATAATACATTTACAACATAGGTAGACCAAATGTTTGGAAATGCATGTGTCTATAATAAGAAGCTGAATCCACGAGGATGTCAGCAATCTTGTGGGAGCCATCAGGGAAGTATTATGGTGAGAGTCTGGCAGGACCTTATAATTGTTTCTATTGGACTGTAACTGTTCCTATTTGACTGTAACTGTTCCTATTGGACTGTAACTGTTCCTATTTGACTGTAACTGTTCCTATTGGACTGTAACTTTTCCTATTGGACTGTAACTATTCCTATACCTGTTCCTATTGGACAGTAACGTTTCCTATTGGACTGCAATTGTTCCTATTGGACTGTAACTGTTCCTATTGGACTGTAATTGTTCCTATTGGACTGTCATTGTTCCTATTGGACTGCAATTGTTCCTATTGGACTGTAACGTTTCCTATTGGACTGCAATTGTTCCTATTGGACTGTAATTGTTCCTATTGGACTGTAACTGTTCCTATTGGACTGCAATTGTTCCTATTGGACTGTCATTGTTCCTATTGGACTGTAACTGTTCCTATTGGACTGTAACTGTTTCTATTGGACTGCAATTGTTCCTATTGGACTGTAACTGTTCCTATTGGACTGTAACTGTTCCTATTGGACTGTAACTGTTCCTATTGGACTGTCTTTGTTCCTATTGGACTGTAACTGTTCCTATTGGACTGTAACTGTTCCTATTGGACTGTAACTGTTCCTATTGGACAGTAACTGTTCCTATTGGACTGTCTTTGTTCCTATTGGACTGTAACTGTTCCTACTGGACTGTAACTGTTCCTATTGGACAGTAACTGTTCCTATTGGACTGTCTTTGTTCCTATTGGACTGTAACTGTTCCTATTGGACTGTAACTGTTCCTATTGGACTGTAACTGTTCCTATTAGACTGTCATTGTTCCTATTGGACTGTAACTGTTCCTATTGGACTGTAACTGTTCCTATTGGACAGTAACTGTTCCTATTGGACTGTCTTTGTTCCTATTGGACTGTAACTGTTCCTATTCAACTGTAACTGTTCCTATTGGACTGCCATTGTTCCTATTGGACTGTCATTGTTCCTATTGGACTGTAACTCTTCCTATTGGACTGTCTTTGTTCCTATTGGACTGTCATTGTTCCTATTGGACTGTAACTCTTCCTATTGGACTGTAACTGTTCCTATTGGACTGTAACTGTTCCTATTTGACAGTAACTGTTCCTATTGGACAGTAACTGTTCCTATTGGACTGTCATTGTTCCTATTGGACTGTAACTGTTCCTATTAGACTGTCATTGTTCCTATTGGACTGTAACTGTTCCTCTTGGACTGTAACTGTTCCTATTAGACTGTCATTGTTCCTATTGGACTGTACCTGTTCCTATTGGACTGTAACTCTTCCTATTGGACTGTCATTGTTCCTATTGGACTGTAACTGTTCCTATTTGACAGTAACTGTTCCTATTGGACAGTAACTGTTCCTATTGGACTGTAGTGTGTATTTGAGGTGGTGCAGGTGGAGGAGTATCACCTTGTCGCTGTTCTCCGGGCCCTCGATGGACACCTCCTCGATCTCCTCTCCGATGCTCAGCTCGCTCCTGGACAGATCTGAGCGATGGCTGCAACAGACAAACTGCATTAACTCCCCAGAACTCTTCTATATCCGGATTTAAAGAGTTCTGTGCCACCTTCAGGACAGACTGTACACGTTAGCTGTGGTTCAGTCATAGTGGGAATAAACTATATATCCCCTCCAGGAGCCGGTAACACCGACTGGAAATTAGTATTTATTATTTAACCGCTCATAAACACAAAGATCACAATTTATTCCAACGTTTGTAAAACTAATTATCAAAGAAGTCCTTTCGATGTTTGACTGAGAGATGTTTCAGATTCATAATGAGGCCACAGAGAATAACGTAATGAATAAACCATCACGGTGTTGTTCAGGAAGGCAAAGCACAATGCAAACTAACACTGAAGTCTCACCTGTTGAAGTCGTCGTCATAGTCCTCGTCGCCCTCTGAGGATCGGAAACACAAAGAGTGAGCTGCAGGAACGATAGTTACGGTTGTAACTACGGTTCTATGAGTCCCTACTGACCGCCAGGCGGTGCTTTAGCACTGGATATGTCCATCACGCGTATGCGCAGCTCGAGTACCAATAACAACAAAGTCACCTGTGACCCACGTGACACCAGCTATATCAGCCGGTGTCGTCAGAGGATCTGTTCCCAGAATCTTCTCGCGAGCACACAAGAATTCTGAGTGACAGGAAACTCTGGCGGTCATCCGGGACTCATCGAACGATAGTTACAGCCGTAACTATCGTTCTATTTCGTCCCTACTGACCGCTAGAGCCGGTGCTTTAGCACTGGATGACTTATACCAACCATTTCATGAAGAATCCAAGCACTTACTCACCTAGCTGGAAGCAGCGGAGCTTGGCAACAGGACCACACCCAGAGGGTGAGGAGTGGCGACATTGACCCGGTAGAACCTGCAGAATGTGCCAGAAGACGCCCACGACGCCGCGGCGGAGATGGTCTCCAGGGGCACCCCTCTTAGGGCAGCGCACGATGTTGAGATGCTTCTTGTAGAGTGGCATCTCACCCCTGATGGCGGGGGGTGGCCACTGGCCCCCTAGGCATGTGTGATGGTATCAACCACCCAGTAGGACAGCCACTGTTTAGAGAGAGCACAACCCTTCCTAGTGCCACCATGGCAAACGAAGAGCTGCTCTGACTGCCGTATACAGGCCGTAGCATCGATATACGCCCTTAGGGCACGCACAGGGCACAGCAACTCAGGCGTGCCGCTCTCCTGTGGAATGTTAAAGCGTGCCAGCTGGATCGGCCGATTGGAGTGGGCTAGTGGAAGCACCTTGGGCAGGAACGCCACATTCGGCCAGAAGGCAACACCCGAGCCATCGGAGTTCCACTTCAGGCATGTGTCGCTCACGGAGAGGGCATGAAGCTCTCCGACTCGCTTCCCTGAGGTTATGGCAAGCAGAAAAGCTGCCTTCAGGGACAGCCACTTAAGCCCGACCTGGGCCAGGGGCTCGAAGGGAGGAGATGATAGGGCATCTAGCACTAGGGGCAGGTCCCAAGCCGGAGCCCTTGGGGTGCTAGGGGGACGCTGCCGTAGAACCCCTCTCAGAAAGAGGGACACCAACCTGTGGCGCCGTCGACTCCAACATGTCGGGCAGAGATCGCAGCCATATGCACCTTCAAAGTGGAGTGAGAACGTCCACTATCCAGAAGGGACTGCAGGAACTCTAAAATGGTGGCCACGGAACAATGCCCCGGATTCTCAGCCTTACTCAAAACACCAGTGGGAGAAGAGCTTCCATTTGCACTCATATTGTGCTTGAGTGGATGGTGCTCTGGCATTCAGGATGGTTTCCCTGACAGATGCCGTGAAACCGCTCAACAGTGGGTTGGGCCCCGCAGAGGCCAAGCCCAGAGCTGAAGGCGGTGAGGGTCGGGATGCCAAATCTGACCCTTGAGCTCTGACAGAAGGTCCTTCCTGTTGGGGAGACGCCATGATGGGCTGCAGCAGTGACTACGCAGCAGTAGGAACCAGACTCTCCCCGGCCAGCAGGGGGCGACAAGAAGGAGCCTGTGTCCCTGAGTAAGGACCCTCTGAAGCATCTGCAGTATCAGAGGCAGTGGCGGGAAGGCATACAGGAGAATGTCCGGCCAGTCGTGCGCCAGAGCGTCCTGACCCATCGGGCTGGTCTTATTTGGCTCTGTCCAGGAGAACCAGAGGGGGCAGTGCCTCGACTCTTCCGAGGCAAAGAGGTCCACCTCGGACCTGCCGAAGAGGCTCCAAATTGTCTCCACCACCTCTGGGTGAAGCCTCCACTCCCCCGGTGGAGGCTTGTGCCGTGAGAAGAAATCTGCGACCTGATTCAGGTCTCCTGGCAGAAAGACTGCCCGCAGACTGGCGAGGCGGGGGAGCATAGCCGTGGGAACATGTTTCAAATGGGGGGTGCTGTGGGGATGACACCAGGGCCGGTTCTGACCCATTTGCTGCCCTAGGCAAGATTTTAGCTAGCAATGAAAAACCTCTACAAAAGACCAATACACGACAAAAAGAGAAACGTATTGACATGGTGGACAGCTTATATAAAAAGGCTTCAAATGTATTCAGTATTACATGAACAAATTTTAATTGGGGGGTGGACTTCACATCCTCTAGGGGGGTCCGGGGGTGCCCCCCCAGGAAGATCTTTTTGAACATTTTAAAGTAAAATGCTTCAATCTGGTGCACTTTGAGCGCCCAATTACTAGAGATTGATCTAGGGGGTACAACTCTAAAACACCCATATGAACCGCGGTCAGAACAAGTACAAAAGCACAGCAAGGGCAACTCCTGGGAGAGGGAGCGGAAACGCCACCGTCACCAAAAAAGTTCAACCCCAAAAAGCAAACAGACAGTAATCAGGACAACTTGGCTTGGAGAGGGAGCGGAAACACGGCCGTCACCAACCAAGCTGACACCAACCTGTCCGAACGAAGTCTCTGCGCAGCCACAGCTCCTGGAGGACGGGTAAGCCCGCGGCTCCAACTGGATGAGTCGCAAAGCTGCACGCAGCCAGCTGTTTGCAGAGAATCCTTGACAAATGTTCCAACCGAACGAACGCTGCAGGCTACAAAAATGTAGCCACGGTACTCTCGCGCAGCGAGAAGATGAAAGGAACAGATCCTCTGACGACACCGGCAGATAGAGCCGGTGTCACGTGGGTCACAGGTGACTTTGTTGTTATTGGTACTCGAGCTGCGCATGCGCATGATGGACATATCCAGTGCTAAAGCACCGCCTCTGGCGGTCAGTAGGGACGAAATAGAAACTCACATTCTCAATAACACTTCTTTGGTTCCCGATGTTCACTCTGTCCTCTTTACGGAGACCTTATCCTGGCACATGTCTTTTTGTAATCATGTTTATATAAATGAGTTCTTTATACTCCAGAGGTATTCTTCTTAAAGTCCGTTTTCTTTACCCACTTCAGATTTTATAGAAGATTAAAAATCAGCTGCTTTTAACTTTTCAGTCTCACAATAAAAACATCAGCTTGCCAGAGTTTGAATATATGAAACGACATGAAGCCTCATCAAAAGCTCTTTCTGGATGGTTCTTCTCAGTAACAGCTGTTGGTATTCCCTGGTGCTGCTCTGTGAGAGGTCTTCACTAACTGTGTGTTAAAAAGCTGTTGCTGAGGACGTTTGGTTTGTTCTGTGATATCAGGAGTGATGTGTGACCGTACCTAGATGCAGAGACGCAGTTTTATCATTCTTCGAGTCTCTGAAGCCTCGCGGTCTGGGCGCTCCTGCAGGAAGTCAACAAGCCAACAAACACAAGAGTCTGAATCCACTCCACATTTAATAACATTCTTTAAAGACTTTTCCTGGGACATGTCTCCACGCTCTAATGTCCAAAAAGCTCTTTATTCCTCTCCCACTGCCTGAGCTGCAGCTCCTCTTTTCACCCTCTGTCTGAAACCAGAGCTGCTCTGATTGGTCAGCTTGTCGGCTCTGTTGTGATTGGTCCACCAGCTTAGCCTATCACGTACAGTGTGCTGGAGTGCTGTTTTGTGTTTATATATCAGTTTAATACGTAATATTCCATCCCTCACACTGATGTATAATAACTTGCTTTATATTTTGTTTTTGTTCCTTTTTAAATTCAACATGTATATTTTCTACTTCTTGTTCATTTCTAGTCTTTTAATGTCTCTAATGTACGATGCCTTGTCTTTTGATGCTGCTGCAACGCAAACATTTCCCACATTGGGATCAATAAAGTACTTTTATCTTATCTCACCTCATCTGATCTCATCTGATCTGATCTCATCTGATCTGATCTCATCTGATCTCATCTGATCTGATCTCATCTCATCTGATCTGATCTCATCTGATCTCATCTGATCTCATCTCATCTCATCTCATCTCATCTGATCTCATCTGATCTGATCTGATCTCATCTCATCTGATCTCATCTGATCTCATCTCATCTCATCTCATCTCATCTGATCTCATCTGATCTGATCTGATCTCATCTCATCTGATCTCATCTGATCTCATCTCATCTCATCTCATCTCATCTGATCTCATCTGATCTGATCTGATCTCATCTCATCTGATCTCATCTGATCTCATCTGATCTGATCTCATCTGATCTCATCTGATCTGATCTGATCTGATCTCATCTGATCTGATCTGATCTGATCTCATCTGATCTCATCTGATCTGATCTCATCTCATCTGATCTCATCTGATCTGATCTCATCTGATCTGATCTCATCTGATGTGATCTGATCTGATCTGATCTCATCTGATCTCATCTGATCTCATCTGATCTCATCTCATCTGATCTCATCTGATCTGATCTCATCTGATCTCATCTGATCTGATCTGATCTCATCTGATCTGATCTCATCTGATCTCATCTGATCTCACCTCATCTGATCTGATCTCATCTCATCTCATCTGATCTGATCTCATCTGATCTGATCTCATCTGATCTCATCTGATCTCACCTCATCTGATCTGATCTCATCTCATCTCATCTCATCTGATCTGATCTGATCTCATCTGATCTCATCTGATCTGATCTGATCTGATCTCATCTCATCTGATCTGATCTGATCTCATCTCATCTGATCTCATCTCATCTCATCTGATCTCATCTGATCTGATCTGATCTCATCTGATCTCATCTCATCTCATCTCATCTGATCTGATCTGATCTGATCTCATCTCATCTGATCTGATCTGATCTCATCTGATCTGATCTCATCTGATCTCATCTGATCTGATCTCATCTGATCTGATCTGATCTCATCTGATCTGATCTCATCTGATCTGATCTGATCTCATCTGATCTGATCTCATCTGATCTGATCTGATCTCATCTGATCTGATCTCATCTGATCTGATCTGATCTCATCTGATCTGATCTCATCTGATCTCATCTGATCTGATCTCATCTGATCTGATCTGATCTCATCTGATCTGATCTGATCTCATCTGATCTGATCTGATCTCATCTGATCTCATCTGATCTGATCTGATCTCATCTGATCTGATCTCATCTGATCTCATCTGATCTGATCTCATCTGATCTGATCTGATCTCATCTGATCTGATCTCATCTGATCTGATCTGATCTCATCTGATCTGATCTCATCTGATCTGATCTGATCTCATCTGATCTGATCTCATCTGATCTGATCTGATCTCATCTGATCTGATCTCATCTGATCTCATCTGATCTGATCTCATCTGATCTGATCTGATCTCATCTGATCTGATCTCATCTGATCTGATCTGATCTCATCTGATCTGATCTGATCTCATCTGATCTCATCTGATCTGATCTGATCTCATCTGATCTGATCTCATCTGATCTGATCTGATCTCATCTGATCTCATCTCATCTCATCTGATCTGATCTGATCTCATCTGATCTCATCTGATCTGATCTCATCTGATCTGATCTCATCTGATCTCATCTCATCTGATCTGATCTGATCTCATCTGATCTCATCTCATCTCATCTGATCTGATCTGGTCTGATCTCATCTGATCTGATCTGATCTGATCTCACCTCATCTCATCTCATCTGATCTCATCTGATCTGATCTGATCTCATCTGATCTGATCTGATCTGATCTCATCTGATCTGATCTCACCTCATCTCATCTCATCTGATCTCATCTGATCTGATCTGATCTCATCTCATCTGATCTGATCTCACCTCATCTCATCTCATCTGATCTCATCTGATCTGATCTGATCTCATCTGATCTGATCTCACCTCATCTCATCTCATCTGATCTGATCTCCTCTGATCTCCTCTCATCTGATCTGATCTGATCTCATCTGATCTGATCTCATCTCATCTGATCTGATCTCATCTCATCTCATCTGATCTCATCTGATCTCATCTGATCTGATCTGATCTCATCTCACCTCATCTCCTCTGATCTGATCTGATCTCCTCTGATCTGATCTGATCTCATCTGATCTCATCTGATCTGATCTGATCTCATCTCACCTCATCTCCTCTGATCTGATCTGATCTCATCTCACCTCATCTCCTCTGATCTGATCTGATCTCCTCTGATCTGATCTGATCTCATCTGATCTCATCTGATCTGATCTGATCTCATCTCACCTCATCTCCTCTGATCTGATCTGATCTCCTCTGATCTGATCTGATCTCATCTGATCTCACCTCATCTCCTCTCATCTGATCTCATCTGATCTGATCTGATCTCATCTGATCTCATCTCCTCTCATCTGATCTGATTATTTTATCTTTATTTAACCAGGATAGGTCTTATTGAGATTAAAAATCTCTTTTTCAAGAGAGTCCTGGCCCAAGAATGTTAACAGCACAGCAAAGTCATGCACCAAGTTTAGCCAAAGCATTTAAAGCCTGCTTCAAGGTCAGTTAAAGTGGCTTTGAGTGTGTTTCCTCTCACCTCATCTCATTTTATCTTATCTTATCTCACCTTGTACGGCGACCTTGAGAGCCTTAAAGGCGCCTTTATAAATCAAATGTATTATTATTATTAGCCACTATGATTGATTGTTTCTGTGTGTGAGTGTAACGGACCGTTCCCTCTGCTCTCCGAGGCGCCTCCAGGTCTCTGGGCCTCCGACATGGACCCCGCTGGACTCCCTCTGGCCCCGAACGCCTCCTCCTGCCTGGGGACAAACAGTCAGCAACAGATCATTGCAGAATTACCCATAATCCCCTCTGTTTCAGCCCTGTTTCCAAAGTGTTGATTCTCTGTCTGTTACTTTAGATGAAAATAAGGAGCCCCTCCCCACGCCCCTCTGAGAGACATTTGGTTACAAAGAACTCAATGGTGTTCTAGGAGGAGATTCAGGTGATAAGGGGGGGGGGGGGGGGGTTTACCTTGGTTGGTGATTGGCTAATGGTTACACAAAACAAAACATCGTTATGACATCATAAAGTGGCCAAAATCTGATCAGCTCATTTTCAGACAGGTTTTTATATAAATGGATCAAAAAGAGAGAGAATCTTTGTTCCTGCTTTCAGAGTCTCTTTACACAGAGATTTTTATTTTAACTGATATTATATATTTATTTAAAGCTCATTTTATTAATAATATGTATATGAGGTACTCACTGTTTCTGACTGCTGGTCCGCTCCGAGGCCTTTTCTCCCGCTGGAGACGTCCGGCTTTACAGAAACACACAACTGTGTTTCAATCACTGAGAACCACTCAAAACAAACGCAAAATAACGATGCTGAAGACAGCAGGCCGATGCTAAGGGGAGCAGACTGATGCTAAGGATAGCAGACTGTTGCTAAGGATAGCAGACTGTTGCTAAGGATAGCAGACTATTGCTAAAGATAGCAGGCCGATGCTAAGGATATCAGACTGTTGCTAAGGATAGCAGAACGTTTCTAAGGATAGCAGACCGTTGCTAAGGATAGCAGACCGTTGCAAAGGATAGCAGACTGTTGCTAAGAATATTAGACGGTTGCTAAGGATAGCAGAACGTTGCTAAGGATAGCAGACCATTGCTGAGGATAGCAGACCGTTGCTAAGGATAACAGACTGCAGACTGTTGCTAAGGATAGAAGACCGTTGCTAAGGATAGCAGACCGTTGCTAAGGATAGCAGAACGTTGCTAAGGATAGCAGACTGCAGACTGTTGCTAAGGATAGCAGAACGTTGCTAAGAATATCAGACAGTTGCTAAGGATAGCAGACTGCAGACTGTTGATAAGGATAGCAGACCGTTGCTAAGGATAGCAGACCGTTGCTAAGGATAGCAGAACGTTGCTAAGGATAGCAGAACGTTGCTAAGGATAGCAGAACGTTGCTAAGGATAGCAGACCGTTGCTAAGGTCGCTTGATCCAGGGACTATGTACAGATATCAGTCAGCAGAAAGAGGTCAGTGTAACGTCAGTGTTGGCGAGCAGAAGCCGGTCCTGCTCATCATCCAGCACATGTTGGGGCAGGTGTAGTGAAAGAAAAGGGGGGTGGGGGGTGGGGCTCACCAGCCGTAGGTCTTCTGGGGTTTCGGCATTGGGTCGTCGAAGAACGAGTCTCCGTCGTCCTCGTGGTCATCTTCATCTTCTTCATCTTCCTCCTCCTCCTCCTGCCGGACGTCTCCTCCTCCCACAGAGCCCTTCTCCGCCTGCAGAGGAAGCAACAAACCTCTCATTCAGCGATTTGTATTGTTGTATTTTATTATATACTGTATGTTGCATCGGAGCTCAGGTCAGAAGAACTTCCGATCAGCCAATCAGAGGGGTTCAATCCCCGGCCAATCAGAGGGGTTCAATCCCCGGCAGAACTCCAGACCCTCATCTGCTGCCTCCCACTATGAGCAGTGTTTACTTCACTGTTCAGTATCTAACATGCTATCTTCAGCTCAGCGTAGTCTGACCTCTCTCCAGTCTCTCCTCCTGCAGTACTCTACTTTACTCTGTTTCTTCACGCATTAGTTTGATTGTTTTATGTATTTTATAAATGAGTAAATATGTCCGTGCCTTTGCAGACCACGTATAGAACTCGTCAGTCTGTTCTTTTGAATGGGTGTTTTCTATTGTCTTGGGTTTCATATTGTCTTGACATTGTGTATGAGAGTCTGAGGCTAAAAGTATTTGTAGTATCGGTTTTGTCTAAATGTATTTATGCTGGATTTTATATATGTATTGATGTACAGCACGTTGGCCAACTCTGTTGTTTCTAAATGTGCTGTATAAATATAGTCTGATTGAATTGGATATATATTTATGTTGTATTGTTAGAGAGCCTTGAACTTCAGTCAACATATGTAAATGTTATATTTAATCATCGATGTCCTCTCTTTATGCATCTGTTGATGCCCTGGTTGTATTTCTAATCATCACCAATAGAGAACCACAGTGACGCGTCCTAAAACCCGGAAGTAAACTCCTTCCTGTTCCCTGGTCTCAGAGCCAATGGGATCTCTCCATAGGGTTTAGGAAACTATCTGAACTAAGGTCTGTGTTTGACACACATTGGAGAGACAGATCACGTTTTGTTCTAGGACATTAAATCATCAGCAGTGACCCCACTGGTGATCTCTGAAGAGTGGACGTGTCTGAAAAACGATGGTTGTTACCAAGTGGCTGAATAGGACTACAGAAGTCGTGGAGGCCGTTGTACGTCATGACGCCGAACACGTAAACACTCCTCTAAGTTAGTTTCTGTTCTGCTTGAGAGCAAGTCCCTGCCTCCTGCAGACTGTTCAAACAAACGCTTCAACTCGTTCCATCTAGAATCTGTGTGTTTGAATATGGATCTGAAGTTGGCGTGACGTTGAAGTCGTGCTGCTGGACTCGGCTGTAGCTCCTTTATAGCATCACGTTAGCATTTAGCTTCTGGACATTAGAGTTATGATTAGAACATTATAAAAGTAGACATGTTGAGATTATCCAGAACAAAACGTGATCCGTCTCTTCAAGGTGTCTCAACCACAGACCTGATTTACAGCTATTTTCCTAAATCCTATGGAGAGGTCTCATTGCTTTTTGTTGAAGGAACCAGAAGGAGTTCACTTCTGGGTTTTAGGACGCGTCACTGCGGCTCTCTATTGGCTGACAAAACAATCTACTGTTGAGTTTGTTTTTGCTCTGTTTCTGAATCAGGCGGTTGAGATTAAAGTGTGTTTAAGGCGTATCTGTATATAACGTGTGAAATAGTGTGGATGTGACACACATGTTTACAACACTCTGCTCATGAAGAGAACCTGGACTCTGACTCAGTCTCAGTTCAGAACACTAACACGTGGATATGTGCTAGCATGGGAATATCTGTAGATGTGCAGAGAAGGAGATGTTCTGAGAGATGAAGCTGCACGGACCTTTCTGCCGGCCGGGGGGGGGCTCCTGTCCTCAGAGTCCTGCACCACCTGCACACAGTTCACATTAGTTATTACCAGAGGAGGGAAGTACTGGAGTACAAATACTTCATTAAGTACATCTTTCTAGTATCAGTACTTTACTCCACTACTTATTTTTCCGACCACTTTTTAATCTGACTTCTTACACTTTGAAAACAAACACCTCAGGGTTTCCGCTACGATTTTTTGTCGCCGGTCAAACGTCCGGACAGAATTTATTTTCCGGACACATTTGAAACTTAGCGGCCATGTTTCAATAACTATGATAAGAGTTGTTTAGCAGAGTTTCCGTTAGCAGGTGATCACCGGACTAGGACCGGATGATGTTTGAAACTCAGTTACTGAGAGTCAGCTTTATATTGCTTCAGTTCATAATCGTAACAGATCGAAAGATTCAGATTCATTTTTCAATAAATGATTCAACAAACAAACAACAAACAACATAATTATTACATTCAAAGAAACTATTTACAGATGAAGAACATTATTCAAAAGTTTACATTAACTTTGGATAAAAACACGGGAGAAACAGATCCTCTCTCTCTCTCTCTCTCTCTCTCTCTCTCTCTCTCTCTCTCTCTCTCTCTCTCTCTCTCTCTCTCTCTCTCTCTCTCTCCTTACAGCCCGTCAGTTTCTCATGCAGCGCGCTAAACAGTGGGCGGGGCTTCAGGTGATTATGCAGCAGCTGATCTAAGCAAGTTTTGAATTTACCGGTTTTCATTACATTTTACCAGCTAAAAACGGTAATTACCGGCTAACGGAAACCCTGAAATACCTGTACTTTCTACTTCTTACATGTTGAACACAAATACCTGTACTTTCTACTTCTTACATGTTGAACTCAAATACCTGTACTTTCTACTTCTCACATGTTGAACTCAAATACCTGTACTTTCTACTTCTCACATGTTGAACTCAAATACCTGTACTTTCTACTTCTCACATGTTGAACTCAAATACCTGTACTTTCTACTTCTTACATGTTGAACTCAAATACCTGTACTTTCTACTTCTTACATGTTGAACTCAAATACCTGTACTTTCTACTTCTTACATGTTGAACTCAAATACCTGTACTTTCTACTTCTTACATGTTGAACACAAATACCTGTACTTTCTACTTCTTACATGTTGAACTCAAATACCTGTACTTTCTACTTCTTACATGTTGAACACAAATACCTGTACTTTCTACTTCTTACACGTTGAACACAAATACCTGTACTTTCTACTTCTTACATGTTGAACTCAAATACCTGTACTTTCTACTTCTTACATGTTGAACTCAAATACCTGTACTTTCTACTTCTTACATGTTGAACACAAATACCTGTACTTTCTACTTCTTACATGTTGAACTCAAATACCTGTACTTTCTACTTCTTACATGTTGAACCCAAATACCTGTACTTTCTACTTCTTACATGTTGAACACAAATACCTGTACTTTCTACTTCTTACATGTTGAACTCAAATACCTGTACTTTCTACTTCTTACATGTTGAACTCAAATACCTGTACTTTCTACTTCTTACATGTTGAACACAAATACCTGTACTTTCTACTTCTTACATGTTGAACACAAATACCTGTACTTTCTACTTCTTACACGTTGAACACAAATACCTGTACTTTCTACTTCTTACATGTTGAACTCAAATACCTGTACTTTCTACTTCTTACATGTTGAACTCAAATACCTGTACTTTCTACTTCTTACATGTTGAACTCAAATACCTGTACTTTCTACTTCTTACATGTTGAACTCAAATACCTGTACTTTCTACTTCTTACATGTTGAACTCAAATACCTGTACTTTCTACTTCTTACATGTTGAACTCAAATACCTGTACTTTCTACTTCTTACATGTTGAACTCAAATACCTGTACTTTCTACTTCTTACATGTTGAACTCAAACACCTGTACTTTCTACTTCTTACATGTTGAACACAAATACCTGTACTTTCTACTTCTCACATGTTGAACACAAATACCTGTACTTTCTACTTCTCACATGTTGAACTCAAATACCTGTACTTTCTACTTCTTACATGTTGAACTCAAATACCTGTACTTTCTACTTCTTACATGTTGAACTCAAATACCTGTACTTTCTACTTCTTACATGTTGAACACAAATACCTGTACTTTCTACTTCTTACATGTTGAACTCAAATACCTGTACTTTCTACTTCTTACATGTTGAACACAAATACCTGTACTTTCTACTTCTTACATGTTGAACTCAAATACCTGTACTTTCTACTTCTTACATGTTGAACTCAAATACCTGTACTTTCTACTTCTTACATGTTGAACTCAAATACCTGTACTTTCTACTTCTTACATGTTGAACACAAATACCTGTACTTTCTACTTCTTACATGTTGAACTCAAATACCTGTACTTTCTACTTCTTACATGTTGAACTCAAATACCTGTACTTTCTACTTCTTACATGTTGAACTCAAATACCTGTACTTTCTACTTCTTACCTCTCTCTCTCTCTCTCTCTCTCTCTCTCTCTCTCTCTCTCTCACCTGGCTCCCTTTGTGCCGGCCTCTCTTCACCAGCTCCAGCAGCAGAGGGCTCTTCCTGTTCCCCTCGTTCTCCCCCAGACCCAGGTCTCTGCACAGCTGCTCCCGGCTCACCCCCCCACTCACCTGTACACACACAAAATACAGTCTATCCTCAATCCAACCGAGTGCCTTAAAAGCAGCGTCGCATTCTGCAGCTAGCATTGCTTCCTGAGCTATGAGCTAACATTAGCATTGCTTCCTGAGCTGAGCTAACCTTAGCATTGATTCCTGAGCTAAAAGCTAACACTATTTCCTGAGCTAAAAGCTAACATTAGCATTGCTTCCTGAGCTAAAAGCTAACATTAGCATTGATTCCTGAGCTAAAAGCTAACACTAGTTGCTGAGCTAAAAGCTAACATTAGCATTGATTCCTGAGCTAAAAGCTAACACTAGTTGCTGAGCTAAAAGCTAACATTAGTTCCTGAGCTAAAAGCTAACATTAGCATTGATTCCTGAGCTAAAAGCTAACACTAGTTGCTGAGCTAAAAGCTAACATTAGCATTGCTTCCTGAGCTAAAAGCTAAAACTAGTTCCTGAGCTAAAAGCTAACACTAGTTCCTGAGCTAAAAGCTAACACTAGTTGCTGAGCTAAAAGCTAACATTAGCATTGCTTCCTGAGCTATGAGCTAACATTAGTTCCTGAGCTAAAAGCTAACACTAGTTGCTGAGCTAAAAGCTAACATTAGCATTGCTTCCTGAGCTAAAAGCTAAAACTAGTTCCTGAGCTAAAAGCTAAAACTAGTTCCTGAGCTAAAAGCTAACACTAGTTCCTGAGCTAAAAGCTAACACTAGTTCCTGAGCTAAAAGCTAACATTAGTTCCTGAGCTATGAGCTAACACTATTTCCTGAGCTAAAAGCTAACATTAGCATTGATTCCTGAGCTAAAAGCTAAAACTAGTTCCTGAGCTAAAAGCTAACATTAGCATTGATTCCTGAGCTAAAAGCTAACACTATTTCCTGAGCTAAAAGCTAAAACTAGTTCCTGAGCTAAAAGCTAACACTATTTCCTGAGCTAAAAGCTAACATTAGCATTGATTCCTGAGCTAAAAGCTAAAACTAGTTCCTGAGCTAAAAGCTAACACTATTTCCTGAGCTAAAAGCTAACATTAGCATTGATTCCTGAGCTAAAAGCTAACACTATTTCCTGAGCTAAAAGCTAAAACTAGTTCCTGAGCTAAAAGCTAACACTATTTCCTGAGCTAAAAGCTAACATTAGCATTGCTTCCTGAGCTAAAAGCTAAAACTAGTTCCTGAGCTAAAAGCTAAAACTATTTCCTGAGCTAAAAGCTAAAACTAGTTCCTGAGCTAAAAGCTAAAACTATTTCCTGAGCTAAAAGCTAACACTAGTTCCTGAGCTAAAAGCTAACATTAGCATTGATTCCTGAGCTAAAAGCTAAAACTAGTTCCTGAGCTAAAAGCTAAAACTATTTCCTGAGCTAAAAGCTAACACTATTTCCTGAGCTAAAAGCTAAAACTAGTTCCTGAGCTAAAAGCTAACATTAGCATTGATTCCTGAACTAAAAGCTAAAACTAGTTCCTGAGCTAAAAGCTAACATTAGCATTGATTCCTGAGCTAAAAGCTAACACTATTTCCTGAGCTAAAAGCTAAAACTAGTTCCTGAGCTAAAAGCTAACACTATTTCCTGAGCTAAAAGCTAAAACTAGTTCCTGAGCTAAAAGCTAACACTATTTCCTGAGCTAAAAGCTAACACTAGTTCCTGAGCTAAAAGCTAACATTAGCATTGATCCCTGAGCTAAAAGCTAAAACTAGTTCCTGAGCTAAAAGCTAACATTAGCATTGCTTCCTGAGCTATGAGCTAACATTAGCATTGCTTCCTGAGCTATGAGCTAACATTAGTTCCTGAGCTATGAGCTAACATTAGCATTGCTTCCTGAGCTATGAGCTAACATTAGTTCCTGAGCTATGAGCTAACATTAGCATTGCTTCCTGAGCTATGAGCTAACATTAGTTCCTGAGCTATGAGCTAACATTAGCATTGCTTCCTGAGCTAAAAGCTAACACTATTTCCTGAGCTATGAGCTAACATTAGCATTGCTTCCTGAGCTATGAGCTAACATTAGTTCCTGAGCTATGAGCTAACATTAGCATTGCTTCCTGAGCTATGAGCTAACATTAGTTCCTGAGCTATGAGCTAACATTAGCATTGCTTCCTGAGCTATGAGCTAACATTAGTTCCTGAGCTATGAGCTAACATTAGCATTGCTTCCTGAGCTATGAGCTAACATTAGTTCCTGAGCTATGAGCTAACATTAGCATTGCTTCCTGAGCTATGAGCTAACATTAGCATTGCTTCCTGAGCTAAAAGCTAACATTAGCATTGATTCCTGAGCTAAAAGCTAACATTAGCATTGATCCCTGAGCTAAAAGCTAACACTAGTTCCTGAGCTAAAAGCTAACATTAGCATTGCTTCCTGAGCTAAAAGCTAACATTAGCATTGATTCCTGAGCTAGTTAGTTATTGGGTGGAGCAGGTACAGCATGCAGACAGGAAGTGACCTCACTCACAGAGTTGATCTCGGGCTGGAACACGGCCAGGCTGAAGTCCAGGTGAAACACCTGCAGGAAGTCCAGGATCAGAGCGGCCACCAGACGGCCTGCAGACACAAAGACGGAGGTTCCTGAACGCATCCCTTGATTTCCTTCTGCTCACCAAAACCTGGCAACAGCCCGATGTCTTCTTCTCCCTCAACCAAACATCCCCCCCTGGCTTTAAATACATCACTAAACCCGCCCCTCCCGCCTTGCTGTAATCCACAATCAGAATATCCAGAATACAGAACTAACCCTCCCCTCAGTATCATCCTTTGAATTCATTGCCTTCAAAGCCCCTCCCTCACTGACAGTCATCCTCATCTACCGGCCTCCTAAACCTCATCCCTCCTTCCTCTCCGATTTCACTGAGTTCCTCACACTCGCCTCATCCCTCTCTCAACGTCTGTTACTACTCGGTGACCTCAACATTCACATCGACTCCCCCTGGACGCAACCCTCAGCTCACCTGACGATCTGCTCAACCACCTCAACTCCACCCTACTCACCTCCCTCAACACTTTAGCCCCCCTCAAAAATAAAACTGTTACTTTCAAGACCTCCTCACCCTGGTTCACACCCGCACTGCGTAAAATGAAGCAGCGAGGCCGCCAACTTGAACGTCTTTCAAAGAAATCATCCCTCACAGTCCATTACATAAGCTACAAACTCCATCTCAATGCATACAGAGATGCTCTTGTTGCCGCTAAATCTGCCTACCTCTCCAACATCTTCACTGACCCCTCCCGTAGCCCCAGGACCCTCTTCTCCACAGTTAACAAGCTCTTCAAACCTCGTGCTGATAACCTCCCTACTTCTACTTCCGCTACTTGCAGCTCATTCCTCCAGTTTTTCGCAGACAAAATTAACGCCATGAACCACTCCTTCTCAGCTCCATCTGATATACAAGCATCTCCCCCAACTTCCACCGCTACCATTTCTCCCCCCATCTCCCTTGACCTCCTGACTCCTCCTCCCCAGCGCCGCCTCTCCCAGTTCAACCTGGTTACCCCAATTGAAATACTCCATCTGATCGGTTCCTCAAATCCCACAACCTGCTCCCTTGACCCTCTACCCACTCCTCTCCTGAAGTCCTGCCTCCCCGTCCTCTGCCCCTATCTTGCTAACCTTTTCAACTCCTCGCTGTCCCATGGAACCGTCCCCTCTGCCTTCAAAACTGCTGCCGTTACTCCAATCCTCAAAAAACCTGGTCTTGATCCCTCCTCCCTCACTAATTACCGCCCCATCTCCAACCTACCATTCCTCTCAAAAACAATCTCCAAACCAACCAGCTATGATGAACCCCTTCAGTCTGGATTTCGTCCTCACCACAGTACAGAAACTGCACTCGTCAAAGTCCTCAATGACCTCCTCACCTCTGCTGACACTGGTTCCCTCAATATTCTCATCCTCCTCGACCTGAGTGCAGCCTTCGATACCGTGAGCCACAACATCCTGCTCACCCGACTCAGGGACATTGGTATTGAAGGTATTGCACTCAGATGGCTCCAGTCCTACCTCACTAAACGATCCCACTTCATCCCCCTCCCCAACCACTCCTCTGCCACAGCCTGAGGCGTTCCTCAAGGATCAGTACTTGGCCCCCTCCTCTTCATCATTTACATCCTGCCCCTCGGTCAGACACTCCGCCACTTCAACCTGGACTTCCACTGCTATGCTGATGACACTCAGATCTACCTCAGCACACATCTTTTCAACTCTGTCTGCCCATAAGCCCCCCCCCACTCTCAATCAACTTCCTTTTTATTTTTTTATTTTACTATACTTACTTGTTTGCCTGTCCTTGTTTGTCTACCCTCCCTCATATTGTAAAGCGTCTTTGAGTTGTGAAAAGCGCTATATAAATAAAATGCATTATTATTATTATTATTATCACAAGCTCTCATTCATTCACTCTGTCATCACTGTTAGATGAGTTTATTAAAGGTCTCCTATCATACAAAGTCACTCTCTGAGGTCTTCTCTACATCACCATGTGTCCCCGGTGTGTCCCCGGAGTGTCAGGACACTCAAAGTGAGGTCTTCTCTACATCACCATGTGTCCCCGGTGTGTCCCCGGTGTGTCAGGAGACTCTCAAGGTGATGTCTTCTCTACATCACCATGTGTCCCCGGTGTGTCCCCGGTGTGTCAGGAGACTCTCAAGGTGATGTCTTCTCTACATCACCATGTGTCCCCGGTGTGTCAGGAGACTCAAAGTGATGTCTTCTCTACATCACCATGTGTCCCCGGTGTGTCCCCGGTGTGTCAGGAGACTCTCAAGGTGATGTCTTCTCTACATCACCATGTGTCCCCGGTGTGTCAGGAGACTCAAAGTGATGTCTTCTCTACATCACCATGTGTCCCCGGTGTGTCCCCGGTGTGTCAGGAGACTCACAAAGTGATGTCTTCTCTACATCACCATGTGTCCCCTGTGTGTCCCCGGTGTGTCCCCGGTGTGTCAGGAGACTCACTAAGTGATGTCTTCTCTAAATCACCATGTGTCCCCGGTGTGTCCCCTGTGTGTCCCCGGTGTGTCCCCGGTGTGTCAGGAGACTCACTAAGTGATGTCTTCTCTACATCACCATGTGTCCCCGGTGTGTCAGGAGACTCACTAAGTGATGTCTTCTCTAAATCACCATGTGTCCCCGGTGTGTCAGGAGACTCAAAGTGATGTCTTCTCTACATCACCATGTGTCCCGGGTGTGTCAGGAGACTCACTAAGTGATGTCTTCTCTAAATCACCATGTGTCCCCGGTGTGTCCCCGGTGTGTCAGGAGACTCACTAAGTGATGTCTTCTCTAAATCACCATGTGTCCCCGGTGTGTCCCCGGTGTGTCAGGAGACTCACTAAGTGATGTCTTCTCTACACCACCATGTGTCCCCGGTGTGTCAGGAGACTCACTAAGTGATGTCTTCTCTAAATCACCATGTGTCCCCGGTGTGTCCCCGGTGTGTCAGGAGACTCTCAAAGTGATGTCTTCTCTACATCACCATGTGTCCCCTGTGTGTCCCCGGTGTGTCAGAAGACTCACAAAGTGATGTCTTCTCTACATCACCATGTGTCCCCTGTGTGTCCCCGGTGTGTCCCCGGTGTGTCAGGAGACTCACTAAGTGATGTCTTCTCTAAATCACCATGTGTCCCCGGTGTGTCCCCGGTGTGTCAGGAGACTCACAAAGTGATGTCTTCTCTACATCACCATGTGTCCCCGGTGTGTCAGGAGACTCAAAGTGATGTCTTCTCTACATCACCATGTGTCCCCGGTGTGTCAGGAGACTCAAAGTGATGTCTTCTCTACATCACCATGTGTCCCCGGTGTGTCAGGAGACTCACTAAGTGATGTCTTCTCTAAATCACCATGTGTCCCCGGTGTGTCCCCGGTGTGTCAGGAGACTCACTAAGTGATGTCTTCTCTACACCACCATGTGTCCCCGGTGTGTCAGGAGACTCACTAAGTGATGTCTTCTCTAAATCACCATGTGTCCCCGGTGTGTCCCCGGTGTGTCAGGAGACTCTCAAAGTGATGTCTTCTCTACATCAACTTGTGTCCCCGGTGTGTCCCTGGTGTGTCAGGAGACTCTCAAGGTGATGTCTTCTCTACATCACCATGTATCCCCGGTGTGTCCCCGGTGTGTCCCCGGTGTGTCAGGAGACTCTCAAAGTGATGTCTTCTCCACATCAACTTGTGTCCCCGGTGTGTCCCTGGTGTGTCAGGAGACTCTCAAGGTGATGTCTTCTCTAAATCACCATGTATCCCCGGTGTGTCCCCGGTGTGTCCCCGGTGTGTCAGGAGACTCTCAAAGTGATGTCTTCTCCACATCAACTTGTGTCCCCGGTGTGTCCCTGGTGTGTCAGGAGACTCTCAAAGTGATGTCTTCTCTAAATCACCATGTATCCCCGGTGTGTCCCCGGTGTGTCCCCGGTGTGTCAGGAGACTCTCAAGGTGATGTCTTCTCTACATCACCATGTGTCCCCGGTGTGTCAGGAGACTCTCTAAGTGATGTCTTCTCTACATCACCATGTGTCCCCGGTGTGTCAGGAGACTCAAAGTGATGTCTTCTCTACATCACCATGTGTCCCCGGTGTGTCAGGAGACTCAAAGTGATGTCTTCTCTACATCACCATGTGTCCCCGGTGTGTCAGGAGACTCACTAAGTGATGTCTTCTCTAAATCACCATGTGTCCCCGGTGTGTCCCCGGTGTGTCAGGAGACTCACTAAGTGATGTCTTCTCTACACCACCATGTGTCCCCGGTGTGTCAGGAGACTCACTAATTTATGTCTTCTCTAAATCACCATGTGTCCCCGGTGTGTCAGGAGACTCACTAAGTGATGTCTTCTCTAAATCACCATGTGTCCCCGGTGTGTCCCCGGTGTGTCAGGAGACTCACTAAGTGATGTCTTCTCTACACCACCATGTGTCCCCGGTGTGTCAGGAGACTCACTAAGTGATGTCTTCTCTAAATCACCATGTGTCCCCGGTGTGTCCCCGGTGTGTCAGGAGACTCACTAAGTGATGTCTTCTCTACATCACCATGTGTCCCCGGTGTGTCAGGAGACTCTCAAAGTGATGTCTTCTCTACATCAACTTGTGTCCCCGGTGTGTCCCTGGTGTGTCAGGAGACTCTCAAGGTGATGTCTTCTCTACATCACCATGTATCCCCGGTGTGTCCCCGGTGTGTCCCCGGTGTGTCAGGAGACTCTCAAAGTGATGTCTTCTCCACATCAACTTGTGTCCCCGGTGTGTCCCTGGTGTGTCAGGAGACTCTCAAGGTGATGTCTTCTCTAAATCACCATGTATCCCCGGTGTGTCCCCGGTGTGTCCCCGGTGTGTCAGGAGACTCTCAAAGTGATGTCTTCTCCACATCAACTTGTGTCCCCGGTGTGTCCCTGGTGTGTCAGGAGACTCTCAAAGTGATGTCTTCTCTAAATCACCATGTATCCCCGGTGTGTCCCCGGTGTGTCCCCGGTGTGTCCCCGGTGTGTCAGGAGACTCTCAAGGTGATGTCTTCTCTACATCACCATGTATCCCCAGTGTGTCCCCGGTGTGTCAGGAGACTCTCAAAGTGATGTCTTCTCCACATCAACTTGTGTCCCCGGTGTGTCCCTGGTGTGTCCCCGGTGTGTCAGGAGACTCTCAAGGTGATGTCTTCTCTAAATCACCATGTATCCCCGGTGTGTCCCCGGTGTGTCCCCGGTGTGTCCCCGGTGTGTCAGGAGACTCTCAAGGTGATGTCTTCTCTACATCAACTTGTGTCCCCGGTGTGTCCCCGGTGTGTCCCCGGTGTGTCCCCGGTGTGTCAGGAGACTCTCAAGGTGATGTCTTCTCTACATCACCATGTGTCCCCGGTTGCCCGAATTAATTCTATAAAGATGAATATACTCCCCAAATGTCTATATTTATTTCAATGTGTGCCCATTTTCCTCTCTCAAACTTTCTTTCGTAAAGCTGACACTATTATTTCTAACTTTATTTGGAACAAGAAAACCCCAAGGATACGCAAGCAATTTGTCCAGAGACCAAAGGCACGGGGTGGACTTGCTCTGCCGAATTTGAGGTTCTACTATTGGGCTACAAATCTGAGAGTAACACAGGCCTGGCTTACTGTAAATGAATCTTTTTGATCTGCTCTGATGATAAACTGAAGGCATTTCTAAATGAACCAATGAAGTGAGTTTGAAATGGTCTCTTAGTTTATAAGGAAGTGATGAAGAGGAACAGATGGTTGAATGATATCTCTGTAGGAGCTGACGCTGTTGGCGGCTCTAGTGTTAACAGACATTTAAATTAAATATGTGTAATGTGGAAAATGCCATATGTGATTTTCTCACCTGGAGTTCTGCCTTTTTGAACAGACTTCTTGAGTCCTAGCTATATGTCTACAGTTCTGGGGTTAATATGAATCTAATATGATCGTCATCGGTCTGAATCAGATTTCAAATGATTAGCTGTGTATGTAATGAAGATCATAGTGTGGGCTGAATCCATTTTCATAACCACTGTCTTTGAACTGATGTGGAAACTGGGCTCATTCATCAGAATGTCGTATGACTTGACTTGACTTGCTTGACTCTCACCACAGAGACTTGGGACTTGCTTGACTCTCATCACAGTAACTTGGGACTTGCTTGACTCTCACCACAGTGACTTGGGACTTGCTTGACTCTCATCACAGTAACTTGGGACTTGCTTGACTCTCATCACAGTAACTTGGGACTTGCTTGACTCTCACCACAGTGACTTGGGACTTGCTTGACTCTCATCACAGTAACTTGGGACTTGCTTGACTCTCATCACAGTAACTTGGGACTTGCTTGACTCTCACCACAGTGACTTGGGACTTGCTTGACTCTCATCACAGTAACTTGGGACTTGCTTGACTCTCACCACAGTGACTTGGGACTTGCTTGACTCTCATCACAGTAACTTGGGACTTGCTTGACTCTCACCACAGTGACTTGGGACTTGCTTGACTCTCACCACAGTGACTTGGGACTTGCTTGACTCTCATCACAGTAACTTGGGACTTGCTTGACTCTCAACACAGTGACTTGGGACTTGCTTGACTCTCATCACAGTAACTTGGGACTTGCTTGACTCTCACCACAGTGACCTGGGACTTGCTTGACTCTCACCACAGTGACTTGGGACTTGCTTGACTCTCATCACAGTAACTTGGGACTTGCTTGACTCTCACCACAGTGACTTGGGACTTGCTTGACTCTCATCACAGTAACTTGGGACTTGCTTGACTCTCACCACAGTGACTTGGGACTTGCTTGACTCTCACCACAGTGACTTGGGACTTGCTTGACTCTCACCACAGTGACTTGGGACTTGCTTGACTCTCAACACAGTGACTTGGGACTTGCTTGACTCTCATCACAGTAACTTGGGACTTGCTTGACTCTCACCACAGTGACTTGGGACTTGCTTGACTCTCACCACAGTGACTTGGGACTTGCTTGACTCTCACCACAGTGACTTGGGACTTGCTTGACTCTCACCACAGTGACTTGGGACTTGCTTGACTCTCACCACAGAGACTTGGGACTTGCTTGACTCTCACCACAGAGACTTGGGACTTGCTTGACTCTCACCACAGAGACTTGGGACTTGCTTGACTCTCACCACAGTGACTTGGGACTTGCTTGACTCTCACCACAGTGACTTGGGACTTGCTTGACTCTCACCACAGAGACTTGGGACTTGCTTGACTCTCACCACAGTGACTTGGGACTTGCTTGACTCTCACTACAGTGACTTGGGACTTGCTTGACTCTCACCACAGTGACTTGGGACTTGCTTGACTCTCACCACAGAGACCTGGGACTTGCTTGACTCTCACCACAGAGACTTGCTTGACTCTCACCACAGAGACTTGGGACTTGCTTGACTCTCACCACAGTGACTTGGGACTTGCTTGACTCTCACCACAGTGACTTGGGACTTGCTTGACTCTCACCACAGTGACTTGGGACTTGCTTGACTCTCACCACAGTGACTTGCCTGACTCTCACTACAGTGACTTGGGACTTGCTTGACTCTCACCACAGTGACTTGGGACTTGCTTGACTCTCACTACAGTGACTTGGGACTTGCTTGACTCTCACCACAGTGACTTGCCTGACTCTCACTACAGTGACTTGGGACTTGCTTGACTCTCACCACAGTGACTTGGGACTTGCTTGACTCTCACTACAGTGACTTGGGACTTGCTTGACTCTCATCACAGTGACCTGGGACTTGCCTGACTCTCACTACAGTGACTTGGGACTTGCTTGACTATCACCACAGTGACTTGGGACTTGCTTGACTCTCATCACAGTGACTTGGGACTTGCTTGACTCTCACCACAGTGACTTGGGACTTGCTTGACTCTCACCACAGTGACTTGGGACTTGCTTGACTCTCACCACAGTGACTTGGGACTTGCTTGACTCTCACCACAGTGACTTGGGACTTGCTTGACTCTCACCACAGTGACTTGGGACTTGCTTGACTCTCACCACAGTGACCTGGGACTTGCTTGACTCTCACCACAGTGACCTGGGACTTGCTTGACTCTCACCACAGTGACTTGGGACTTGCTTGACTCTCACCACAGTGACTTGGGACTTGCTTGACTCTCACCACAGTGACTTGGGACTTGCTTGACTCTCACCACAGTGACCTGGGACTTGCTTGACTCTCACCACAGTGACTTGGGACTTGCTTGACTCTCACCACAGTGACCTGGGACTTGCTTGACTCTCACCACAGTGACTTGGGACTTGCTTGATACTTGTAGGTCAAGACTTGAGACTTGCTCATGACTTGCACATGTAGGACTTACTCCCACCTCGGCCAAACACACTACATTAGCCCCTTTAACTGCAAACCATGTGTTTCCCTCCATCCTTAGTAGATGGCGCATTTCCTATTTGGTTTACCCAAGGCGTTAAAACATTCAAAGACCTTTATGGTCACAACACATTTGCCTCTTTCCAACAGCTATCTGATAACTGTGCACTACCTAGCCAACATTTATTCAGCTATCTACAGATTCACAGTTTTGTTAAGAATAGATTTCCTCAGTTTCCTAATCACCCAGCTGATTCTCTAGACACACTCCTTAGACCTACTCTGAAGGGAATGGTGACGTGTCTTTACGCTCAGATTCATTCTCTCCGTTTGGTTACCCTGAACTCCACTACGTCTCTTTGGGAAGCAGATCTTGGGGAGGAGATTTCTGAAGAACTCGCTAATGTACACACATCTTCTATCTGTGCTAGACATGGACTGATTCAGTGCAAAGTAGTGCATCGTACACACTTCACTCAGCTCAGGCTCTCTAAACTATATAAGGAGGTGGACCCAACTAGTGACAGGTGGAGCCAAGCACCGGAGAGTCACGCACACATGGTCCGGTCTTACACTCTCATTGGACTGACATCTTTAGATCACTGTCAGAAAGCACTGGTGTGACCCCTCCCACATGACCGCACTGTTTGGTGTGACCCCTCCCACATGACCGCACCGTTTGGTGTGACCCCTCCCACATGACCGCACCGTTTGGTGTGACCCCTCCCACATGACCGCACTGTTTGGTGTGACCCCTCCCACATGACCGCACCGTTTGGTGTGACCCCTCCCACATGACCGCACCGTTTGGTGTGACCCCACCCACATGACCGCACTGTTTGGTGTGACTCCACCCACATGACCGCACTGTTTGGTGTGACCCCACCCACATGACCGCACCGTTTGGTGTGACCCCTCCCACATGACCGCACTGTTTGGTGTGACCCCACCCACATGACCGCACCGTTTGGTGTGACCCCTCCCACATGACCGCACCGTTTGGTGTGACCCCTCCCACATGACCGCACTGTTTGGTGTGACCCCACCCACATGACCGCACCGTTTGGTGTGACCCCTCCCACATGACCGCACTGTTTGGTGTGACCCCACCCACATGACCGCACCGTTTGGTGTGACCCCTCCCACATGACCGCACTGTTTGGTGTGACCCCTCCCACATGACCGCACTGTTTGGTGTGACCCCTTTATTAGAGATTTGGGTATGGAGGAAAATAGAGAGGGTTGTGTTTTCTGGCACTTGGTGAGTTCCCTGGAACACCGGGGACACATGTTCATGTAGAAAAGACGTACAAAGGTGCATTGTGCATGATAGGTCCCCTTTAAAGGAGAAGGAGTCCTGCTGGTGTGAGGGCACAGCGCCGCCCTGTGGAGGAAACAGGAACTACAGCAACAACTCACCGTCTTTAGTGTTCAGACATCTCTTCAGGTTCTCATTCACCAGGGGAGTCTTGTTCTGAGAAACACGTTTAAATAAAGTTATTATTATACTGTTCACTTGTTCTAGAAACACGTTTAAATAAAGTTATTATTATACTGTTCACTTGTTCTAGAAACACGTTTAAATAAAGTTATTATTATACTGTTCACTTGTTCTGAGAAACACGTTTAAATAAAGTTATTATTATACTGTTCACTTGTTCTGAGAAACACGTTTAAATAAAGTTATTATTATACTGTTCACTTGTTCTAGAAACACGTTTAAATAAAGTTATTATTATACTGTTCACTTGTTCTGAGAAACACGTTTAAATAAAGTTATTATTATACTGTTCACTTGTTCTAGAAACACGTTTAAATAAAGTTATTATTATACTGTTCACTTGTTCTAGAAACACGTTTAAATAAAGTTATTATTATACTGTTCACTTGTTCTAGAAACACGTTTAAATAAAGTTATTATTATACTGTTCACTTGTTCTGAGAAACACGTTTAAATAAAGTTATTATTATACTGTTCACTTGTTCTAGAAACACGTTTAAATAAAGTTATTATTATACTGTTCACTTGTTCTGAGAAACACGTTTAAATAAAGTTATTATTATACTGTTCACTTGTTCTAGAAACACGTTTAAATAAAGTTATTATTATACTGTTCACTTGTTCTGAGAAACACGTTTAAATAAAGTTATTATTATACTGTTCACTTGTTCTGAGAAACACGTTTAAATAAAGTTATTATTATACTGTTCACTTGTTCTAGAAACACGTTTAAATAAAGTTATTATTATACTGTTCACTTGTTCTAGAAACACGTTTAAATAAAGTTATTATTATACTGTTCACTTGTTCTAGAAACACGTTTAAATAAAGTTATTATTATACTGTTCACTTGTTCTGAGAAACACGTTTAAATAAAGTTATTATTATACTGTTCACTTGTTCTAGAAACACGTTTAAATAAAGTTATTATTATACTGTTCACTTGTTCTGAGAAACACGTTTAAATAAAGTTATTATTATACTGTTCACTTGTTCTAGAAACACGTTTAAATAAAGTTATTATTATACTGTTCACTTGTTCTGAGAAACACGTTTAAATAAAGTTATTATTATACTGTTCACTTGTTCTGAGAAACACGTTTAAATAAAGTTATTATTATACTGTTCACTTGTTCTGAGAAACACGTTTAAATAAAGTTATTATTATACTGTTCACTTGTTCTGAGAAACACGTTTAAATAAAGTTATTATTATACTGTTCACTTGTTCTAGAAACACGTTTAAATAAAGTTATTATTATACTGTTCACTTGTTCTAGAAACACGTTTAAATAAAGTTATTATTATACTGTTCACTTGTTCTGAGAAACACGTTTAAATAAAGTTATTATTATACTGTTCACTTGTTCTAGAAACACGTTTAAATAAAGTTATTATTATACTGTTCACTTGTTCTAGAAACACGTTTAAATAAAGTTATTATTATACTGTTCACTTGTTCTAGAAACACGTTTAAATAAAGTTATTATTATACTGTTCACTTGTTCTGAGAAACACGTTTAAATAAAGTTATTATTATACTGTTCACTTGTTCTGAGAAACAAGTTTAAATAAAGTTATTATTATACTGTTCACTTGTTCTGAGAAACACGTTTAAATAAAGTTATTATTATACTGTTCACTTGTTCTAGAAACACGTTTAAATAAAGTTATTATTATACTGTTCACTTGTTCTAGAAACACGTTTAAATAAAGTTATTATTATACTGTTCACTTGTTCTAGAAACACGTTTAAATAAAGTTATTATTATACTGTTCACTTGTTCTGAGAAACACGTTTAAATAAAGTTATTATTATACTGTTCACTTGTTCTAGAAACACGTTTAAATAAAGTTATTATACTGTTCACTTGTTCTGAGAAACACGTTTAAATAAAGTTATTATTATACTGTTCACTTGTTCTAGAAACACGTTTAAATAAAGTTATTATACTGTTCACTTGTTCTAGAAACACGTTTAAATAAAGTTATTATTATACTGTTCACTTGTTCTGAGAAACACGTTTAAATAAAGTTATTATTATACTGTTCACTTGTTCTAGAAACACGTTTCAATAAAGTTATTATTATACTGTTCACTTGTTCTGAGAAACACGTTTAAATAAAGTTATTATACTGTTCACTTGTTCTAGAAACACGTTTAAATAAAGTTATTATTATACTGTTCACTTGTTCTGAGAAACACGTTTAAATAAAGTTATTATTATACTGTTCACTTGTTCTGAGAAACACGTTTAAATAAAGTTATTATTATACTGTTCACTTGTTCTGAGAAACACGTTTAAATAAAGTTATTATTATACTGTTCACTTGTTCTGAGAAACACGTTTAAATAAAGTTATTATTATACTGTTCACTTGTTCTGAGAAACACGTTTAAATAAAGTTATTATTATACTGTTCACTTGTTCTAGAAACACGTTTAAATAAAGTTATTATTATACTGTTCACTTGTTCTAGAAACACGTTTAAATAAAGTTATTATTATACTGTTCACTTGTTCTGAGAAACACGTTTAAATAAAGTTATTATTATACTGTTCACTTGTTCTAGAAACACGTTTAAATAAAGTTATTATACTGTTCACTTGTTCTAGAAACACGTTTAAATAAAGTTATTATTATACTGTTCACTTGTTCTGAGAAACACGTTTAAATAAAGTTATTATTATACTGTTCACTTGTTCTGAGAAACACGTTTAAATAAAGTTATTATTATACTGTTCACTTGTTCTAGAAACACGTTTAAATAAAGTTATTATACTGTTCACTTGTTCTAGAAACACGTTTAAATAAAGTTATTATTATACTGTTCACTTGTTCTGAGAAACACGTTTAAATAAAGTTATTATTATACTGTTCACTTGTTCTAGAAACACGTTTAAATAAAGTTATTATTATACTGTTCACTTGTTCTGAGAAACACGTTTAAATAAAGTTATTATACTGTTCACTTGTTCTAGAAACACGTTTAAATAAAGTTATTATTATACTGTTCACTTGTTCTGAGAAACACGTTTAAATAAAGTTATTATTATACTGTTCACTTGTTCTAGAAACACGTTTAAATAAAGTTATTATTATACTGTTCACTTGTTCTGAGAAACACGTTTAAATAAAGTTATTATTATACTGTTCACTTGTTCTGAGAAACACGTTTAAATAAAGTTATTATTATACTGTTCACTTGTTCTGAGAAACACGTTTAAATAAAGTTATTATTATACTGTTCACTTGTTCTAGAAACACGTTTAAATAAAGTTATTATACTGTTCACTTGTTCTAGAAACACGTTTAAATAAAGTTATTATTATACTGTTCACTTGTTCTGAGAAACACGTTTAAATAAAGTTATTATTATACTGTTCACTTGTTCTGAGAAACACGTTTAAATAAAGTTATTATTATACTGTTCACTTGTTCTGAGAAACACGTTTAAATAAAGTTATTATTATACTGTTCACTTGTTCTGAGAAACACGTTTAAATAAAGTTATTATTATACTGTTCACTTGTTCTAGAAACACGTTTAAATAAAGTTATTATTATACTGTTCACTTGTTCTGAGAAACACGTTTAAATAAAGTTATTATTATACTGTTCACTTGTTCTAGAAACACGTTTAAATAAAGTTATTATTATACTGTTCACTTGTTCTGAGAAACACGTTTAAATAAAGTTATTATTATACTGTTCACTTGTTCTGAGAAACACGTTTAAATAAAGTTATTATTATACTGTTCACTTGTTCTGAGAAACACGTTTAAATAAAGTTATTATTATACTGTTCACTTGTTCTAGAAACACGTTTAAATAAAGTTATTATTATACTGTTCACTTGTTCTAGAAACACGTTTAAATAAAGTTATTATTATACTGTTCACTTGTTCTAGAAACACGTTTAAATAAAGTTATTATTATACTGTTCACTTGTTCTGAGAAACACGTTTAAATAAAGTTATTGTTATACTGTTCACTTGTTCTAGAAACACGTTTAAATAAAGTTATTATTATACTGTTCACTTGTTCTGAGAAACACGTTTAAATAAAGTTATTATTATACTGTTCACTTGTTCTAGAAACACGTTTAAATAAAGTTATTATTATACTGTTCACTTGTTCTAGAAACACGTTTAAATAAAGTTATTATTATACTGTTCACTTGTTCTAGAAACACGTTTAAATAAAGTTATTATTATACTGTTCACTTGTTCTGAGAAACACGTTTAAATAAAGTTATTATTATACTGTTCACTTGTTCTGAGAAACACGTTTAAATAAAGTTATTATTATACTGTTCACTTGTTCTAGAAACACGTTTAAATAAAGTTATTATTATACTGTTCACTTGTTCTAGAAACACGTTTAAATAAAGTTATTATTATACTGTTCACTTGTTCTAGAAACACGTTTAAATAAAGTTATTATTATACTGTTCACTTGTTCTAGAAACACGTTTAAATAAAGTTATTATTATACTGTTCACTTGTTCTGAGAAACACGTTTAAATAAAGTTATTATTATACTGTTCACTTGTTCTAGAAACACGTTTAAATAAAGTTATTATTAAACTGTTCACTTGTTCTAGAAACACGTTTAAATAAAGTTATTATTATACTGTTCACTTGTTCTGAGAAACACGTTTAAATAAAGTTATTATTATACTGTTCACTTGTTCTGAGAAACACGTTTAAATAAAGTTATTATTAAACTGTTCACTTGTTCTAGAAACACGTTTAAATAAAGTTATTATTATACTGTTCACTTGTTCTGAGAAACACGTTTAAATAAAGTTATTATTATACTGTTCACTTGTTCTAGAAACACGTTTAAATAAAGTTATTATTATACTGTTCACTTGTTCTGAGAAACACGTTTAAATAAAGTTATTATTATACTGTTCACTTGTTCTAGAAACACGTTTAAATAAAGTTATTATTATACTGTTCACTTGTTCTAGAAACACGTTTAAATAAAGTTATTATTATACTGTTCACTTGTTCTGAGAAACACGTTTAAATAAAGTTATTATTATACTGTTCACTTGTTCTAGAAACACGTTTAAATAAAGTTATTATTATACTGTTCACTTGTTCTAGAAACACGTTTAAATAAAGTTATTATTATACTGTTCACTTGTTCTAGAAACACGTTTAAATAAAGTTATTATTATACTGTTCACTTGTTCTGAGAAACACGTTTAAATAAAGTTATTATTATACTGTTCACTTGTTCTGAGAAACACGTTTAAATAAAGTTATTATTATACTGTTCACTTGTTCTAGAAACACGTTTAAATAAAGTTATTATTATACTGTTCACTTGTTCTGAGAAACACGTTTAAATAAAGTTATTATTATACTGTTCACTTGTTCTAGAAACACGTTTAAATAAAGTTATTATTATACTGTTCACTTGTTCTAGAAACACGTTTAAATAAAGTTATTATTATACTGTTCACTTGTTCTAGAAACACGTTTAAATAAAGTTATTATTATACTGTTCACTTGTTCTAGAAACACGTTTAAATAAAGTTATTATTATACTGTTCACTTGTTCTGAGAAACACGTTTAAATAAAGTTATTATTATACTGTTCACTTGTTCTAGAAACACGTTTAAATAAAGTTATTATTATACTGTTCACTTGTTCTAGAAACACGTTTAAATAAAGTTATTATTATACTGTTCACTTGTTCTAGAAACACGTTTAAATAAAGTTATTATTATACTGTTCACTTGTTCTAGAAACACGTTTAAATAAAGTTATTATTATACTGTTCACTTGTTCTGAGAAACACGTTTAAATAAAGTTATTATTATACTGTTCACTTGTTCTAGAAACACGTTTAAATAAAGTTATTATTATACTGTTCACTTGTTCTGAGAAACACGTTTAAATAAAGTTATTATACTGTTCACTTGTTCTAGAAACACGTTTAAATAAAGTTATTATTATACTGTTCACTTGTTCTAGAAACACGTTTAAATAAAGTTATTATTATACTGTTCACTTGTTCTAGAAACACGTTTAAATAAAGTTATTATTATACTGTTCACTTGTTCTAGAAACACGTTTAAATAAAGTTATTATTATACTGTTCACTTGTTCTAGAAACACGTTTAAATAAAGTTATTATTATACTGTTCACTTGTTCTAGAAACACGTTTAAATAAAGTTATTATTAAACTGTTCACTTGTTCTGAGAAACACGTTTAAATAAAGTTATTATTATACTGTTCACTTGTTCTAGAAACACGTTTAAATAAAGTTATTATTATACTGTTCACTTGTTCTAGAAACACGTTTAAATAAAGTTATTATTATACTGTTCACTTGTTCTGAGAAACACGTTTAAATAAAGTTATTATTATACTGTTCACTTGTTCTGAGAAACACGTTTAAATAAAGTTATTATTATACTGTTCACTTGTTCTAGAAACACGTTTAAATAAAGTTATTATTATACTGTTCACTTGTTCTGAGAAACACGTTTAAATAAAGTTATTATTATACTGTTCACTTGTTCTAGAAACACGTTTAAATAAAGTTATTATTATACTGTTCACTTGTTCTGAGAAACACGTTTAAATAAAGTTATTATTATACTGTTCACTTGTTCTAGAAACACGTTTAAATAAAGTTATTATTATACTGTTCACTTGTTCTAGAAACACGTTTAAATAAAGTTATTATTATACTGTTCACTTGTTCTGAGAAACATGTTTAAATAAAGTTATTATTATACTGTTCACTTGTTCTAGAAACACGTTTAAATAAAGTTATTATTATACTGTTCACTTGTTCTAGAAACACGTTTAAATAAAGTTATTATTATACTGTTCACTTGTTCTAGAAACACGTTTAAATAAAGTTATTATTATACTGTTCACTTGTTCTAGAAACACGTTTAAATAAAGTTATTATTATACTGTTCACTTGTTCTAGAAACACGTTTAAATAAAGTTATTATTATACTGTTCACTTGTTCTAGAAACACGTTTAAATAAAGTTATTATTATACTGTTCACTTGTTCTAGAAACACGTTTAAATAAAGTTATTATTATACTGTTCACTTGTTCTAGAAACACGTTTAAATAAAGTTATTATTATACTGTTCACTTGTTCTGAGAAACACGTTTAAATAAAGTTATTATTATACTGTTCACTTGTTCTAGAAACACGTTTAAATAAAGTTATTATTATACTGTTCACTTGTTCTGAGAAACACGTTTAAATAAAGTTATTATTATACTGTTCACTTGTTCTGAGAAACACGTTTAAATAAAGTTATTATTATACTGTTCACTTGTTCTAGAAACACGTTTAAATAAAGTTATTATTATACTGTTCACTTGTTCTAGAAACACGTTTAAATAAAGTTATTATTATACTGTTCACTTGTTCTAGAAACACGTTTAAATAAAGTTATTATTATACTGTTCACTTGTTCTAGAAACACGTTTAAATAAAGTTATTATTATACTGTTCACTTGTTCTGAGAAACACGTTTAAATAAAGTTATTATTATACTGTTCACTTGTTCTAGAAACACGTTTAAATAAAGTTATTATTATACTGTTCACTTGTTCTGAGAAACACGTTTAAATAAAGTTATTATTATACTGTTCACTTGTTCTGAGAAACACGTTTAAATAAAGTTATTATTATACTGTTCACTTGTTCTAGAAACACGTTTAAATAAAGTTATTATTATACTGTTCACTTGTTCTAGAAACACGTTTAAATAAAGTTATTATTATACTGTTCACTTGTTCTAGAAACACGTTTAAATAAAGTTATTATTATACTGTTCACTTGTTCTAGAAACACGTTTAAATAAAGTTATTATTATACTGTTCACTTGTTCTAGAAACACGTTTAAATAAAGTTATTATTATACTGTTCACTTGTTCTAGAAACACGTTTAAATAAAGTTATTATTATACTGTTCACTTGTTCTAGAAACACGTTTAAATAAAGTTATTATTATACTGTTCACTTGTTCTGAGAAACACGTTTAAATAAAGTTATTATTATACTGTTCACTTGTTCTGAGAAACACGTTTAAATAAAGTTATTATTATACTGTTCACTTGTTCTAGAAACACGTTTAAATAAAGTTATTATTAAACTGTTCACTTGTTCTGAGAAACACGTTTAAATAAAGTTATTATTATACTGTTCACTTGTTCTAGAAACACGTTTAAATAAAGTTATTATTATACTGTTCACTTGTTCTAGAAACACGTTTAAATAAAGTTATTATTATACTGTTCACTTGTTCTAGAAACACGTTTAAATAAAGTTATTATTATACTGTTCACTTGTTCTAGAAACACGTTTAAATAAAGTTATTATTATACTGTTCACTTGTTCTAGAAACACGTTTAAATAAAGTTATTATTATACTGTTCACTTGTTCTGAGAAACACGTTTAAATAAAGTTATTATTATACTGTTCACTTGTTCTAGAAACACGTTTAAATAAAGTTATTATTATACTGTTCACTTGTTCTAGAAACACGTTTAAATAAAGTTATTATTATACTGTTCACTTGTTCTGAGAAACACGTTTAAATAAAGTTATTATTATACTGTTCACTTGTTCTAGAAACACGTTTAAATAAAGTTATTATTATACTGTTCACTTGTTCTGAGAAACACGTTTAAATAAAGTTATTATTATACTGTTCACTTGTTCTGAGAAACACGTTTAAATAAAGTTATTATTATACTGTTCACTTGTTCTGAGAAACACGTTTAAATAAAGTTATTATTATACTGTTCACTTGTTCTGAGAAACACGTTTAAATAAAGTTATTATTATACTGTTCACTTGTTCTAGAAACACGTTTAAATAAAGTTATTATTATACTGTTCACTTGTTCTGAGAAACACGTTTAAATAAAGTTATTATTATACTGTTCACTTGTTCTGAGAAACACGTTTAAATACAGTTATTATTATACTGTTCACTTGTTCTAGAAACACGTTTAAATAAAGTTATTATTATACTGTTCACTTGTTCTAGAAACACGTTTAAATAAAGTTATTATTATACTGTTCACTTGTTCTAGAAACACGTTTAAATAAAGTTATTATTATACTGTTCACTTGTTCTAGAAACACGTTTAAATAAAGTTATTACTATACTGTTCACTTGTTCTGAGAAACACGTTTAAATAAAGTTATTATTATACTGTTCACTTGTTCTAGAAACACGTTTAAATAAAGTTATTATTATACTGTTCACTTGTTCTGAGAAACACGTTTAAATAAAGTTATTATTATACTGTTCACTTGTTCTGAGAAACACGTTTAAATAAAGTTATTACTATACTGTTCACTTGTTCTGAGAAACACGTTTAAATAAAGTTATTATTATACTGTTCACTTGTTCTGAGAAACACGTTTAAATAAAGTTATTATTATACTGTTCACTTGTTCTAGAAACACGTTTAAATAAAGTTATTATTATACTGTTCACTTGTTCTAGAAACACGTTTAAATAAAGTTATTATTATACTGTTCACTTGTTCTAGAAACACGTTTAAATAAAGTTATTATTATACTGTTCACTTGTTCTAGAAACACGTTTAAATAAAGTTATTATTATACTGTTCACTTGTTCTAGAAACACGTTTAAATAAAGTTATTATTATACTGTTCACTTGTTCTGAGAAACACGTTTAAATAAAGTTATTATTATACTGTTCACTTGTTCTAGAAACACGTTTAAATAAAGTTATTATTATACTGTTCACTTGTTCTAGAAACACGTTTAAATAAAGTTATTATTATACTGTTCACTTGTTCTGAGAAACACGTTTAAATAAAGTTATTATTATACTGTTCACTTGTTCTGAGAAACACGTTTAAATAAAGTTATTATTATACTGTTCACTTGTTCTGAGAAACACGTTTAAATAAAGTTATTGTTATACTGTTCACTTGTTCTAGAAACACGTTTAAATAAAGTTATTATTATACTGTTCACTTGTTCTAGAAACACGTTTAAATAAAGTTATTATTATACTGTTCACTTGTTCTGAGAAACACGTTTAAATAAAGTTATTATTATACTGTTCACTTGTTCTAGAAACACGTTTAAATAAAGTTATTATTATACTGTTCACTTGTTCTAGAAACATGTTTAAATAAAGTTATTATTATACTGTTCACTTGTTCTAGAAACACGTTTAAATAAAGTTATTGTTATACTGTTCACTTGTTCTAGAAACACGTTTAAATAAAGTTATTATTATACTGTTCACTTGTTCTAGAAACACGTTTAAATAAAGTTATTATTATACTGTTCACTTGTTCTGAGAAACACGTTTAAATAAAGTTATTATTATACTGTTCACTTGTTCTAGAAACATGTTTAAATAAAGTTATTATTATACTGTTCACTTGTTCTGAGAAACACGTTTAAATAAAGTTATTATTAAACTGTTCACTTGTTCTGAGAAACACGTTTAAATAAAGTTATTATTATACTGTTCACTTGTTCTGAGAAACACGTTTAAATAAAGTTATTATTATACTGTTCACTTGTTCTGAGAAACACGTTTAAATAAAGTTATTATTATACTGTTCACTTGTTCTAGAAACACGTTTAAATAAAGTTATTATTATACTGTTCACTTGTTCTAGAAACACGTTTAAATAAAGTTATTATTATACTGTTCACTTGTTCTGAGAAACACGTTTAAATAAAGTTATTATTATACTGTTCACTTGTTCTGAGAGCCCTCTGGAGAGCGGGGTGTCTGATCAAACATCATTTACCTCATCAGAGAGATTTGACCGGCTTATAGCTGAACTCACGAGGCCATAAACCTCTAGTGAGCGGCCCACCCCTCCCTAAATGTTTCTGTATGTGGCCCTCGGTGAAAAGAGTGAGACCCCTGCTTTAATCCCACCTCCAGTTTGTCCTGCTCCTCCATGGCCAGGAACACAGCTGCCCTCATCTCTGCCTGCAGGCAAACAGGAGAGACATGCTGGGGTCAGACGGGGAACAACGCTGGTCCTCACGGCAAGTTATTTATAATGCACCTTTCAGCACGTGGCGATTCAAAGTGCTTTACAAAGTAAAAACAAAACACATTTAAGAACAAATACAGCATGAATACATTATTAAAAGGCATTTAAAAACAGGCATAAAAAGCAAAGGTAATGAAATAAATAAATAAACACAGCAGGTAGAGAACGACTGAAAGGCGTACAGCAGTGTGAGTCTGAGCAGCTCAGTTGAGAGCAGCGGCACATAGTGTTTCGGTGGACGTGCACGATCTGCTCAGTTTGTTCAGATTGTTGGGGCATAAAAACTAAAAGCTGCTTTTCCATGTTTGGTGGTTATTCTCAGAGCAGAGAGCCGACCCAGAGGACCTGAGACTCCTGATGCTCCATGGTGATGCAGGAGGTCGTCTGTACCTCGGTCCTAAGCCAATCAGTGATCCTCTTTTAGTCTGCAGCTCAGAGAGACACGCTGAGACCCCCAAGGGTTCTGATAGAAGTCTAGAGTAGGGTCTGCAGCTCATAGAGACATGCTGAGACCCCCAAGGGTTCTGATAGAAGTGTAGAGTGGGGTCTGCAGCTCAGAGAGACACGCTGAGACCCCCAAGGGTTCTGATAGAAGTCTAGAGTAGGGTCTGCAGCTCATAGAGACACGCTGAGACCCCCAAGTGTTCTGATAGAAGTCTAGAGTAGGGTCTGCAGCTCATAGAGACACGCTGAGACCCCCAAGGGTTCTGATAGAAGTCTAGAGTAGGGTCTGCAGCTCATAGAGACACGCTGAGACCCCCAAGTGTTCTGATAGAAGTCTAGAGTAGGGTCTGCAGCTCATAGAGACACGCTGAGACCCCCAAGGGTTCTGATAGAAGTCTAGAGTAGGGTCTGCAGCTCATAGAGACACGCTGAGACCCCCAAGGGTTCTGATAGAAGTCTAGAGTAGGGTCTGCAGCTCAGAGAGACATGTGGAGACCCCCAAGGGTTCTGATAGAAGTCTAGAGTGGGGTCTGCAGCTCATAGAGACATGTGGAGACCCCCAAGGGTTCTGATAGAAGTCTAGAGTGGGGTCTGCAGCTCATAGAGACACGCTGAGACCCCCAAGGGTTCTGATAGAAGTCTAGAGTGGGGTCTGCAGCTCAGAGAGACACGCTGAGACCCCCAAGGGTTCTGATAGAAGTCTAGAGTAGGGTCTGCAGCTCATAGAGACACGCTGAGACCCCCAAGGGTTCTGATAGAAGTCTAGAGTAGGGTCTGCAGCTCAGAGAGACATGTGGAGACCCCCAAGGGTTCTGATAGAAGTCTAGAGTAGGGTCTGCAGCTCAGAGAGACACGCTGAGACCCCCAAGGGTTCTGATAGAAGTGTAGAGTGGGGTCTGCAGCTCATAGAGACACGCTGAGACCCCCAAGGGTTCTGATAGAAGTGTAGAGTGGGGTCTGCAGCTCAGAGAGACACGCTGAGACCCCCAAGGGTTCTGATAGAAGTCTAGAGTAGGGTCTGCAGCTCATAGAGACATGTGGAGACCCCCAAGGGTTCTGATAAAAGTGTAGAGTAGGGTCTGCAGCTCAGAGAGACATGTGGAGACCCCCAAGGGTTCTGATAGAAGTCTAGAGTAGGGTCTGCAGCTCAGAGAGACATGTGGAGACCCCCAAGGGTTCTGATAAAAGTGTAGAGTAGGGTCTGCAGCTCATAGAGACACGCTGAGACCCCCAAGGGTTCTGATAGAAGTCTAGAGTAGGGTCTGCAGCTCATAGAGACACGCTGAGACCCCCAAGTGTTCTGATAGAAGTCTAGAGTAGGGTCTGCAGCTCATAGAGACACGCTGAGACCCCCAAGGGTTCTGATAGAAGTCTAGAGTAGGGTCTGCAGCTCATAGAGACACGCTGAGACCCCCAAGGGTTCTGATAGAAGTCTAGAGTAGGGTCTGCAGCTCAGAGAGACATGTGGAGACCCCCAAGGGTTCTGATAGAAGTCTAGAGTAGGGTCTGCAGCTCAGAGAGACATGTGGAGACCCCCAAGGGTTCTGATAAAAGTGTAGAGTAGGGTCTGCAGCTCATAGAGACACGCTGAGACCCCCAAGGGTTCTGATAGAAGTCTAGAGTAGGGTCTGCAGCTCATAGAGACACGCTGAGACCCCCAAGTGTTCTGATAGAAGTCTAGAGTAGGGTCTGCAGCTCATAGAGACACGCTGAGACCCCCAAGGGTTCTGATAGAAGTCTAGAGTAGGGTCTGCAGCTCATAGAGACACGCTGAGACCCCCAAGGGTTCTGATAGAAGTCTAGAGTAGGGTCTGCAGCTCAGAGAGACATGTGGAGACCCCCAAGGGTTCTGATAGAAGTGTAGAGTGGGGTCTGCAGCTCAGAGAGACACGCTGAGACCCCCAAGTGTTCTGATAGAAGTCTAGAGTGGGGTCTGCAGCTCATAGAGACACGCTGAGACCCCCAAGTGTTCTGATAGAAGTCTAGAGTAGGGTCTGCAGCTCAGAGAAACATGTGGAGACCCCCAAGGGTTCTGATAGAAGTCTAGAGTAGGGTCTGCAGCTCATAGAGACATGTGGAGACCCCCAAGGGTTCTGATAGAAGTCTAGAGTAGGGTCTGCAGCTCATAGAGACACGCTGAGACCCCCAAGGGTTCTGATAGAAGTCTAGAGTAGGGTCTGCAGCTCAGAGAAACATGTGGAGACCCCCAAGGGTTCTGATAGAAGTCTAGAGTAGGGTCTGCAGCTCATAGAGACACGCTGAGACCCCCAAGGGTTCTGATAGAAGTCTAGAGTAGGGTCTGCAGCTCATAGAGACACGCTGAGACCCCCAAGGGTTCTGATACAAGTGTAGAGTAGGGTCTGCAGCTCATAGAGACACGCTGAGACCCCCAAGGGTTCTGATAGAAGTCTAGAGTAGGGTCTGCAGCTCATAGAGACACGCTGAGACCCCCAAGGGTTCTGATAGAAGTCTAGAGTAGGGTCTGCAGCTCAGAGACATGTGGAGACCCCCAAGGGTTCTGATAGAAGTCTAGAGTAGGGTCTGCAGCTCAGAGAGACATGTGGAGACCCCCAAGGGTTCTGATAAAAGTGTAGAGTAGGGTCTGCAGCTCATAGAGACACGCTGAGACCCCCAAGGGTTCTGATAGAAGTGTAGAGTGGGGTCTGCAGCTCAGAGAGACACGCTGAGACCCCCAAGGGTTCTGATAGAAGTGTAGAGTGGGGTCTGCAGCTCATAGAGACACGCTGAGACCCCCAAGGGTTCTGATAGAAGTGTAGAGTGGGGTCTGCAGCTCAGAGAGACACGCTGAGACCCCCAAGGGTTCTGATAGAAGTCTAGAGTAGGGTCTGCAGCTCATAGAGACACGCTGAGACCCCCAAGGGTTCTGATAGAAGTCTAGAGTAGGGTCTGCAGCTCAGAGAGACATGTGGAGACCCCCAAGGGTTCTGATAAAAGTGTAGAGTGGGGTCTCCAGCTCATAGAGACATGTGGAGACCCCCAAGGGTTCTGATAAAAGTCTAGAGAAGGGTCTGCAGCTCATAGAGACACGCTGAGACCCCCAAGTGTTCTGATAGAAGTGTAGAGTGGGGTCTGCAGCTCAGAGAGACACGCTGAGACCCCCAAGGGTTCTGATAGAAGTCTAGAGTAGGGTCTGCAGCTCATAGAGACACGCTGAGACCCCCAAGGGTTCTGATAGAAGTCTAGAGTAGGGTCTGCAGCTCAGAGAGACATGTGGAGACCCCCAAGGGTTCTGATAAAAGTGTAGAGTAGGGTCTGCAGCTCATAGAGACATGTGGAGACCCCCAAGGGTTCTGATAGAAGTCTAGAGTAGGGTCTGCAGCTCATAGAGACACGCTGAGACCCCCAAGGGTTCTGATAGAAGTCTAGAGTAGGGTCTGCAGCTCATAGAGACACGCTGAGACCCCCAAGTGTTCTGATAGAAGTCTAGAGTAGGGTCTGCAGCTCATAGAGACACGCTGAGACCCCCAAGGGTTCTGATAGAAGTCTAGAGTAGGGTCTGCAGCTCATAGAGACACGCTGAGACCCCCAAGGGTTCTGATAGAAGTCTAGAGTGGGGTCTGCAGCTCAGAGAGACATGTGGAGACCCCCAAGGGTTCTGATAGAAGTGTAGAGTGGGGTCTGCAGCTCAGAGAGACACGCTGAGACCCCCAAGTTTTCTGATAGAAGTCTAGAGTGGGGTCTGCAGCTCATAGAGACACGCTGAGACCCCCAAGTGTTCTGATAGAAGTCTAGAGTAGGGTCTGCAGCTCATAGAGACACGCTGAGACCCCCAAGTGTTCTGATAGAAGTCTAGAGTAGGGTCTGCAGCTCATAGAGACACGCTGAGACCCCCAAGGGTTCTGATAGAAGTGTAGAGTGGGGTCTGCAGCTCATAGAGACACGCTGAGACCCCCAAGGGTTCTGATACAAGTGTAGAGTGGGGTCTGCAGCTCATAGAGACACGCTGAGACCCCCAAGGGTTCTGATAGAAGTCTAGAGTAGGGTCTGCAGCTCATAGAGACACGCTGAGACCCCCAAGGGTTCTGATACAAGTGTAGAGTAGGGTCTGCAGCTCATAGAGACACGCTGAGACCCCCAAGGGTTCTGATAGAAGTCTAGAGTAGGGTCTGCAGCTCAGAGACATGTGGAGACCCCCAAGGGTTCTGATAGAAGTCTAGAGTAGGGTCTGCAGCTCAGAGAGACACGCTGAGACCCCCAAGTGTTCTGATAGAAGTCTAGAGTAGGGTCTGCAGCTCATAGAGACACGCTGAGACCCCCAAGGGTTCTGATAGAAGTGTAGAGTGGGGTCTGCAGCTCATAGAGACACGCTGAGACCCCCAAGGGTTCTGATAGAAGTCTAGAGTAGGGTCTGCAGCTCAGAGAAACATGTGGAGACCCCCAAGGGTTCTGATAGAAGTCTAGAGTAGGGTCTGCAGCTCATAGAGACACGCTGAGACCCCCAAGGGTTCTGATAGAAGTCTAGAGTAGGGTCTGCAGCTCATAGAGACACGCTGAGACCCCCAAGGGTTCTGATACAAGTGTAGAGTGGGGTCTGCAGCTCATAGAGACACGCTGAGACCCCCAAGGGTTCTGATAGAAGTCTAGAGTAGGGTCTGCAGCTCAGAGACATGTGGAGACCCCCAAGGGTTCTGATAGAAGTCTAGAGTAGGGTCTGCAGCTCAGAGAGTGGAGACCCCCAAGGGTTCTGATAGAAGTCTAGAGTAGGGTCTGCAGCTCAGAGAGACATGTGGAGACCCCCAAGGGTTCTGATAGAAGTCTAGAGTAGGGTCTGCAGCTCAGAGAGACATGTGGAGACCCCCAAGGGTTCTGATAGAAGTCTAGAGTGGGGTCTGCAGCTCATAGAGACATGTTGAGACCCCCAAGGGTTCTGATAGAAGTCTAGAGTGGGGTCTGCAGCTCAGAGAGACATGTGGAGACCCCCAAGGGTTCTGATAGAACTCTAGAGTGGGGTCTGCAGCTCATAGAGACACGCTGAGACCCCCAAGGGTTCTGATAGAAGTCTAGAGTGGTGTCTGCAGCTCAGAGAGACATGTGGAGACCCCCAAGGGTTCTGATAGAAGTCTAGAGTAGGGTCTGCAGCTCAGAGAGACACGCTGAGACCCCCAAGGGTTCTGATAGAAGTGTAGAGTGGGGTCTGCAGCTCATAGAGACACGCTGAGACCCCCAAGGGTTCTGATAGAAGTGTAGAGTGGGGTCTGCAGCTCATAGAGACATGTGGAGAGCCCCAAGGGTTCTGATAGAAGTATAGAGTAGGGTCTGCAGCTCAGAGAGACACGCTGAGACCCCCAAGGGTTCTGATAGAAGTCTAGAGTAGGGTCTGCAGCTCAGAGAGACATGTTGAGACCCAAAGTGTTCTGATAGAAGTCTAGAGTAGGGTCTGCAGCTCATAGAGACATGTGGAGACCCCCAAGGGTTCTGATAGAAGTCTAGAGTAGGGTCTGCAGCTCATAGAGACACGCTGAGACCCCCAAGGGTTCTGATAGAAGTCTAGAGTAGGGTCTGCAGCTCATAGAGACACGCTGAGACCCCCAAGGGTTCTGATAGAAGTCTAGAGTAGGGTCTGCAGCTCAGAGAGACATGTGGAGACCCCCAAGGGTTCTGATAGAAGTCTAGAGTGGGGTCTGCAGCTCATAGAGACACGCTGAGACCCCCAAGGGTTCTGATAGAAGTCTAGAGTGGGGTCTGCAGCTCAGAGAGACATGTTGAGACCCCCAAGGGTTCTGATAGAAGTCTAGAGTAGGGTCTGCAGCTCAGAGAGACACGCTGAGACCCCCAAGTGTTCTGATAGAAGTCTAGAGTGGGGTCTGCAGCTCATAGAGACACGCTGAGACCCCCAAGGGTTCTGATAGAAGTCTAGAGTAGGGTCTGCAGCTCATAGAGACATGTGGAGACCCCCAAAGGTTCTGATAGAAGTCTAGAGTAGGGTCTGCAGCTCAGAGAGACATGTGGAGACCCCCAAGGGTTCTGATAGAAGTCTAGAGTGGGGTCTGCAGCTCATAGAGACACGCTGAGACCCCCAAGGGTTCTGATAGAAGTGTAGAGTGGGGTCTGCAGCTCATAGAGACACGCTGAGACCCCCAAGGGTTCTGATAGAAGTGTAGAGTGGGGTCTGCAGCTCAGAGAGACATGTTGAGACCCCCAAGGGTTCTGATAGAAGTCTAGAGTAGGGTCTGCAGCTCAGAGAGACATGTGGAGACCCCCAAGGGTTCTGATAGAAGTCTAGAGTGGGGTCTGCAGCTCAGAGAGACACGCTGAGACCCCCAAGGGTTCTGATAGAAGTGTAGAGTAGGGTCTGCAGCTCATAGAGACACGCTGAGACCCCCAAGTGTTCTGATAGACGTGTAGAGTAGGGTCTGCAGCTCATAGAGACACGCTGAGACCCCCAAGTGTTCTGATAGAAGTCTAGAGTAGGGTCTAAAGCTCAGAGAGACACGCTGAGACCCCCAAGGGTTCTGATAGAAGTGTAGAGTAGGGTCTGCAGCTCATAGAGACACGCTGAGACCCCCAAGTGTTCTGATAGAAGTCTAGAGTAGGGTCTAAAGCTCAGAGAGACACGCTGAGACCCCCAAGGGTTCTGATAGAAGTGTAGAGTAGGGTCTGCAGCTCATAGAGACACGCTGAGACCCCCAAGGGTTCTGATAGAAGTCTAGAGTGGGGTCTAAAGCTCATAGAGACACGCTGAGACCCCCAAGGGTTCTGATAGAAGTCTAGAGTGGGGTCTAAAGCTCATAGAGACACGCTGAGACCCCCAAGGGTTCTGATAGAAGTCTAGAGTAGGGTCTAAAGCTCATAGAGACATGTGGAGACCCCCAAGGGTTCTGATAGACGTGTAGAGTAGGGTCTGCAGCTCATAGAGACTAATGGATGCTAACCTGCAGATGTTGGGACATTTACACAGTTAGCATCAGTTGAGTTAATTAGCATTACAGCTGGTGGACAATAGTTAGAACATGTCTTGACAGATTTGGACAGTTGAGTCCATTTCTGACATTTCCAGGATCAACAAAGGCAGTTTTAATCAGAAAGAGGTCATATCTGTTCTCTCTGTGGACTGATCCTGATGCCTTTTGGGTCGATTAGGAAGATTTAGAGGACTCTGGATCATCTGGATTGGACAGACTGCTTATTTATTTGAATATAAATTGTCCACAGTAGAGGTAGTAATGTTCATCTCTGTATCCAATGGTCCAACAGTCAGATATCCAGTCCGCAGAGGGAACAGAAGTGTTCTCTTTCTGGTTAAATGTGTCATGTTTTATCCTGAAAATAGAATCTACTTCGTGGTTTCTCAACATGTCCGGGTTCCCAGCAGGACTCTGGGCAGTGAATAGATGCTAACATTAGCCTAGCGCTGCTAGCCGGTATATCACATACATAGACCGGATATAAAGATATAATATAAAGAGCTGTATTAACAGGAGGACCTTGAGCTTGTTGAGCAGACCGTTGTTCTCCAGGTTCTGGATCAGAAGGTCCCGCAGCTCCGTGTCGTCCTCTGTGGCCGACATGATGACAGCTAACTGCTAACTGCTAACAAACCAAAACAAACCTTCTGCTTCCGGTTTACTGCGGCCTATTGCTTAAAGGTGCAATACCGCCCCCTCTGGATCTGTGTACTTCTACTTCTACTGGAGTACAACATCTGTATACTACTAAAGTACAAGACCTGAGTACTTCTACTTTTACTCAAGCACAAGATCTGTGTACCTCTTGTATGCACTACATCAGGCCTATTCAACTGGCGGCCCGCGGGCCAGATGCGGCCCAGAACCAACTCCCGAGTGGCCCAGCCTCCCGTAGCCAAATTCCTACACTAGTACAGACCATGAACGCAACACTCCGCGTTGCATAGAAACCACCAAACCACAACGCAGCACGTTTTTTGAAAGTGCATCTAGTGGTGCTAGTAACGGTGGTCCTATGATAGCAACTCTAAAACATGTCTCTCTCAACTCTGAAGCGTAAACAGAGACAAACCGGTCATTGATCTTGTGGAGCAGATCCAAGTCAAGCTGGACCTTTTCGCGACCGACTTGAGCACGGGTCGGATACTGCATTTTCCGACGCTCCCCAAACACATCACATCTCCGGCACAAATCACGGATGGGATGACAGATTTCATTGCGAGGTTGAAAGAGAACTTTGCCGGTCGATTGGATGGGCTTGCTCTGCCCACAGAGGTGATGGGCTTTGCCAGAGACCCCTTCACTGTTGCAATAGAGGGGGACGTATCAACCAGAGCAAAGGAAGTGGTCCCCTCCCCTGCATTGACAAGAGGAAATATACACTGGAGCTTATTGACATGCAGCGCACTAACGGGGCAGCGAAGTTTTGGAGTGATGTCAAAAAACAGCAGTTCCCTAACGTTCAGAAAGTAGCGATCTGTGTGCTCAGTATGTTTGGATCAACATACACATGTGAATCAAGCTTTTCACACATGAACTCAATCAAAAGTAGCACTCGCTGCTCCCTGACTGACAGCACTCTTCACCAATGTCTTAGGATTGCATTGACATCCTATGAGCCAAAAATCACTGCTCTTGTTCAAAACTAAAAATGTCCCTTCTCCCATTGAGAAAGTCAGCGATGACAAATCACAAATGAGGTGATAGTAAGCACCTAGTTTACTATAGTAGACGTGTAGTGTAGTATTCATTCATATAGTTACCCGTATCCCTTGTTATGGGTTTGTGCACTGAAGGGTTTGACAGTTCTTTCTGTATTCATTTAAATGCACTTTGTAATGTGTCTGGGTCAAATGTGACCAAAACGTATGATTTTTTTGTTATTACTTGAAAGTGAAAAAACAGTATTGCTACAGTACTACCTCTTTGTGTTGCTTTGGAGCTCTTTAGCTGTTTGTTTTGTATGTGAGGACATTTATTAAGACTGCTATTATTGGATTCAGTAAATGCACTTTGTGATGTGCCTGGTTCAAAAAAAATAACCTGAATATTTGAATTCTAAAGCAAACAAATGGAATGCTATAACTGTGCACTTTTTTTTCAGATTCTGTTAAATTAATGCTAATTAGTTGTGTTTTTATGCACTTTTTGACCTACCTTTGTGAGATGAACAATGAATAAAAATTGCATGTTTTTCATCGCAGTAATATGTGTTGGTTTAAAATGTGTCACTACCCGCTTTTTACAGGCCGCTGAATGTCTGGCCCAGCTGAATTTTGTAGTTATAAAATCTGGCCCAACTGAATGTGTAGTTGAATAGCCCTGCACTACATGTTTACAACAGCAGAGGAGAATAGACCTACTTATTAAAAAGTATGCACACATTATTAAAAATAAAAGAACACAATAAGAACACCATGCGGAAGAAAGTTACCAATAAAGAAGTAGCTGTACTGTACTGAGAGAAAAAGTGAGGAGGAGGAGGAGGAGGAGGAGGAGGATGATGATGATGATGATGATGATGATGATGATGATGATGATGATGATGATGATGATGATGATGATGATGATGATGATGATTGATGATGTTACTGCATCTGTATTTCGCCTACGAATAATATGAAGAAGATGGATGTGATGGGGTACAGACAGACTGAAGAGGAGGAAGAGGGGGAGGAAGAGGAGGAGGAAGAAGAGGAAGCAGCATCATCAGTCGGATAGACTGAGGAAGAAGAGAAGGAGGAAGAGGAGGAAGCAGCATCGTCAGTCGGATAGACTGAGGAAGAGGAGAAGGAGGAAGAGGAGGAAGCAGCATCATCAGTCGGACTGCCGGCGGATCACGGAGCCTCCTCTCCCGCCTGTGAGCTCCTCCTGCCGGACCCAGAGGAGCCGCAGCCCCGCAGAGCCATGGAGGAGGAGAGCAGACTCACCTCCTGCACCGGGTCCAGCCTCCTGCAGCCACTCAGCGACATCACCAGCCTGCCTCTGGACCAGGTAACCGGGGGGAGAGGGGAGGGGAGGCCGGGGGGAGAGGAGGGGAGGCCGGGGGTCGGAGCACCGGGGAGAGAGACACTCAGAGTGGGGAGAGAGGGGAGGAGAGGCCGGGGGGAGGGACACTCAAAGCGGGGAGAGAGGAGAGGAGAGGCCGGGGAGAGGGACTCTCAAAGCGGGGAGAGAGGAGGGGAGAGGGCGGGGAGAGAGGAGGGAAGACAGGAGGGGAGATGCCGGGGAGAGAGACACTCAAAGCGGGGAGAGAGGAGGGGAGAGGCCGGGGAGAGAGGAGGGGAGGCCGGGGGTCTGAGCACCGGGGAGAGAGGCACTCAGAGCGGGGAGAGAGGAGAGGAGAGGCCGGGGAGAGGGACACTCAGAGCGGGGAGAGAGGAGGGGAGGCCGGGGGTCTGAGCACCGGGGAGAGAGGCACTCAGAGCGGGGAGAGAGGAGAGGAGGGACCGGGGAGAGAGGAAGGGAGGCCGGGGGTCTCAGCTCCGAGGAGAGGCAGTCTCTCTTTATTCAGACCCGCGTTTGGAGACAATAACCTGAAGCAGAATTCCTTCATGCGGCGTCCCTCTGAGGAGACGCGTTACAGGCTATAAAGCGAAGGCTATTTAAATACATGTTTTACAGAAGTACACATTCAGGGAGAAGCAGCATGGCGTGTGGTAGATAGCGGGAATGGTTATTGCAAATCATAATAATAACAATATTATACTGGAGGCATACTAATCTTTTTTTAAACATTGAAAAATATTACATTTTTGGGGCTTTTTAAATATAATTTTCCACTGAAACTTTTTTTTTGCATAATCTCGCAATGTTTTCCTCAATATTTTTGGAATTGACTCATGATCTGTGGGATGAAGCTGTCTCTGAGTCTGGAGCCTTTAGACCTGATTCTTTTAGAGCGGATGCAGGCGTTACTCTGCTCTGTGTCTGGCAGGTGAACTTCGTGGCGTGTCAGCTGTGTGCGCTGCTGTCGGCCTTCTGGTTCCGTCTCTTCCTTCCTCCCAGCAACACCAGGCCCTTCACCAGACACCTGGTGGCCACCGGGCTGGGACTCTACTTCGCTTTCTTCTGCTTCGGATGGTGAGGGAAACACTGTGGTTAAACAAAGAGGAGAATAAGGGGGGGGGGTACCCTGGTTGCTGATTGGCTAATGGTTACACAAGACAAAACATCGTTATGACATCATAAAAATCTGATCAGCTCATTTTCAGACAGGTTTTTAGAAATGGATCAAAAAGAGAGAGAATCTCAGAGGGGACACATGTTGATGTAGAAGAGACATGGAGAAGAGGGGACACATGTTGATGTAGAGAGACATGGAGAAGAGGGGACACATGTTGATGTAGAGAGACATGAAGAAGAGAGGACACATGTTGATGTAGAAGAGACATGGAGAAGAGGGGACACATGTTGATGTAGAGAGACATGGAGAAGAGGGGACACATGTTGATGTAGAGAGACATGAAGAAGAGGGGACACATGTTGATGTAGAAGAGACATGAAGAAGAGGGGACACATGTTGATGTAGAAGAGACATGAAGAAGAGGGGACACATGTTGATGTAGAAGAGACATGAAGAAGAGGGGACACATGTTGATGTAGAAGAGACATGAAGAAGAGAGGACACATGTTGATGTGGAAGAGACATGAAGAAGAGGGGACACATGTTGATGTAGAAGAGACATGGAGAAGAGGGGACACATGTTGATGTAGAAGAGACATGAAGAAGAGGGGACACATGTTGATGTAGAAGAGACATGAAGAAGAGGGGACACATGTTGATGTAGAAGAGACATGAAGAAGAGGGGACACATGTTGATGTAGAAGAGACATGGAGAAGAGGGGACACATGTTGATGTAGAAGAGACATGAAGAAGAGAGGACACATGTTGATGTAGAAGAGACATGAAGAAGAGGGGACACATGTTGATGTAGAAGAGTCATGTAGAAGAGGAGACACATGTTGATGTAGAAGAGACATGAAGAAGAGGGGACACGTGTTGATGTAGAAGAGACATGTAGAAGAGGGGACACATGTTGATGTAGAAGAGTCATGTAGAAGAGGAGACACATGTTGATGTAGAAGAGACATGGAGAAGAGGGGACACATGTTGATGTAGAAGAGACATGAAGAAGAGGGGACACATGTTGATGTAGAAGAGACATGAAGAAGAGAGGACACATGTTGATGTAGAAGAGACATGTAGAAGAGGGCACACATGTTGATGTAGAAGAGACATGAAGAAGAGGGCACACATGTTGATGTAGAAGAGACATGGAGAAGAGGGGACACATGTTGATGTAGAAGAGACATGGAGAAGAGGGGACACATGTTGATGTAGAAGAGACATGGACAAGAGGGAACACATGTTGATGTAGAAGAGACATGAAGAAGAGGGGACACGTGTTGATGAAGAAGAGACATGGAGAAGAGGGGACACATGTTGATGTAGAAGAGACATGAAGAAGAGGGGACACATGTTGATGTAGAAGAGACATGAAGAAGAGGGGACACATGTTGATGTAGAAGAGACATGAAGAAGAGGGGACACATGTTGATGTAGAAGAGACATGGAGAAGAGGGGACACATGTTGATGTAGAAGAGACATGGACAAGAGGGAACACATGTTGATGTAGAAGAGACATGAAGAAGAGGGGACACATGTTGATGTAGAAGAGACATGAAGAAGAGGGGACACATGTTGATGTAGAAGAGTCATGGAGAAGAGGGGACACATGTTGATGTAGAAGAGACATGAAGAAGAGGGGACACATGTTGATGAAGAAGAGACATGGAGAAGAGGGGACACATGTTGATGTAGAAGAGACATGGAGAAGAGGAATAGGTGTCCTTTAAAGGTGTCTCTTATAAACAGGATATGATGTTGCTGCATTGTTGTAATTCCCACATCTACTCTTTAGCTGCTCTGAGAGTGACTTCCTGTTTGTGTGCAGGTACGCACTTCACTTCCTGTTGCAGAGCGGACTCACCTACGTCATCATGTTGCTGACCGGAGCCCAGCACATGCACAAGTGAGACAAACACACACCTGTTACCTGACTCGTGGTAAGCTCCTCCCACCTGTTACCTGACTCGTGGTAAACGCCTCCCACCTGTTACCTGACTCGTGGTAAGCTCCTCCCACCTGTTACCTGACTCGTGGTAAGCTCCTCCCACCTGTTACCTGACTCGTGGTAAACGCCTCCCACCTGTTACCTGACTCGTGGTAAGCTCCTCCCACCTGTTACCTGACTCGTGGTAAACGCCTCCCACTTGTTACCTGACTCGTGGTAAGCTCCTCCCGCCTGTTACCTGACTTGTGGTAAGCTCCTCCCGCCTGTTACCTGACTTGTGGTAAGCTCCTCCCACCTGTTACCTGACTTGTGGTAAGCTCCTCCCACCTGTTACCTGACTCGTTGTAAGCTCCTCCCACCTGTTACCTGACTCGTGGTAAGCTCCTCCCACCTGTTACCTGACTCGTGGTACGAGTACAACATGTATAAACAGATTAAACATTTATAGTTTAAACTCAAATAGTATTCAGACAAATATCCTGTGAGGAAGCTTTGAAAGGCGCCGGTATACCTGACATGTTTTATGAAAACCCCAGACTCAGGGACAGGTCCCTCCCTCAGGGCATCAGACTGCTAAACACCTGAACTCTGAAGAACATCCAGAACATTCATCTGGCTGCTAACTATGTCTCTATATCTCAGACTCTTCTGGCACTATTTCTATTCTATTTCTATTCTATTTCTATTCTATTTCTATTCTATTTCTATTTCTATTCTATTTCTATTCTATTTCTATTCTATTTCTATTCTATGTCTATTCTATTTCTATTTCTATTCTATTTCTATTCTATTTCTATTCTATTTCTATTCTATTTCTATTTCTATTCTATTTCTATTCTATTTCTATTTCTATTCTATTTCTATTCTATTTCTATTCTATTTCTATTTCTATTCTATTTCTATTCTATTTCTATTTCTATTCTATTTCTATTCTATTTCTATTCTCTATTTCTATTTTATTTCTATTTCTATTCTATTTCTATTCTATGTCTATTCTATTTCTATTCTATTTCTATTTCTATTCTATTTATATTCTATTTCTATTTCTATTCTATTTCTATTCTATTTCTATTTCTATTTCTATTCTATTTCTATTCTATGTCTATTCTATTTCTATTTCTATTCTATTTCTATTCTATTTCTATTTCTATTCTATTTCTATTCTATTTCTATTCTCTATTTATATTCTATTTATATTCTATTTCTATTTCTATTCTATTTCTATTCTATTTCTATTCTATTTCTATTTCTATTACTATTCTATTTCTATTCTATGTCTATTCTATTTCTATTTCTATTCTATTTCTATGTCTATTCTATTTCTATTTCTATTCTATTTCTATTCTATTTCTATTCCTATTCTATTTCTATTCTATTTCTATTTCTATTTCTATTCTATTTCTATTCTATTTCTATTCTATTTCTATTCTATTTCTATTTCTATTCTATTTCTATTCTATTTCTATTTCTATTTCTATTCTATTTCTATTCTATGTCTATTCTATTTCTATTTCTATTCTATTTCTATTTCTATTTCTATTCTATTTCTATTCTATTTCTATTCTATTTCTATTCTATTTCTATTTCTATTCTATTTCTATTTCTATTTCTATTCTATTTCTATTCTATGTCTATTCTATTTCTATTTCTATTCTATTTCTATGTCTATTCTATTTCTATTTCTATTCTATTTCTATTCTATTTCTATTCTATTTCTATTTCTATTCTATTTCTATTCTATTTCTATTTCTATTTCTATTCTATTTCTATTCTATTTCTATTCTATTTATATTCTATTTCTATTTCTATTCTATTTCTATTCTATTTCTATTTCTATTTCTATTCTATTTCTATTCTATGTCTATTCTATTTCTATTTCTATTCTATTTCTATTCTATTTCTATTTCTATTCTATTTCTATTCTATTTCTATTTCTATTCTATTTATATTCTATTTATATTCTCTATTTATATTCTATTTCTATTCTATTTCTATTTCTATTCTATTTCTATTCTATTTCTATTCTATTTCTATTTCTATTACTATTCTATTTCTATTCTATGTCTATTCTATTTCTATTTCTATTCTATTTCTATGTCTATTCTATTTCTATTTCTATTCTATTTCTATTCTATTTCTATTCTATTTCTATTTCTATTCTATTTCTATTCTATTTCTATTTCTATTTCTATTCTATTTCTATTTCTATTCTATTTCTATTCTCGTTCTATTTACTTTCACACCTCACTCTGTTGCACTGTTTGATGTCCTGTGTCCATGTTGCTCTGCTGGAGGAGGCTTCAGTCCCTCAGTCACATGTCTCCTAGCTGCTGAGCTCATGGTGAGACAGACTTGTCTCTTTACCCTTGACCCCCTGTGGTGTCCAGGTCCTGCCTGCTGGAGGAGGCTTCAGTCCCTCAGTCACATGTCTCCTAGCTGCTGAGCTCATGGTGAGACAGACTTGTCTCTTTACCCTTGACCCCCTGTGGTGTCCAGGTCCTGCCTGCTGGAGGAGGCTTCAGTCCCTCAGTCACATGTCTCCTAGCTGCTGAGCTCATGGTGAGAGAGACTTGTCTCTTTACCCTTGACCCCCTGTGGTGTCCAGGTCCTGCCTGCTGGAGGAGGCTTCAGTCCCTCAGTCACATGTCTCCTAGCTGCTGAGCTCATGGTGAGAGAGACTTGTCTCTTTACCCTTGACCCCCTGTGGTGTCCAGGTCCTGCCTGCTGGAGGAGGCTTCAGTCCCTCAGTCACATGTCTCCTAGCTGCTGAGCTCATGGTGAGAGAGACTTGTCTCTTTACCCTTGACCCCCTGTGGTGTCCAGGTCCTGCCTGCTGGAGGAGGCTTCAGTCCCTCAGTCACATGTCTCCTAGCTGCTGAGCTCATGGTGAGACAGACTTGTCTCTTTACCCTTGACCCCCTGTGGTGTCCAGGTCCTGCCTGCTGGTGGCGCTCAGCTACCTGAGTCTGTGTCAGATCAGCCGCGTCTACGTCTTCGATTACGGCATGTACTCTGCTGACTTCACCGGGTGAGACCCCCCTCACACACACTGTCCCCCCCTCACACACTGTCCCCCTCACACACACTGTCCCCCCTCACACACACTGTCCCCCTCACACACACTGTCCCCCCCACACACACTGTCCCCCTCACACACACTGTCCCCCCTCACACACACTGTCCCCCTCACACACACTGTCCCCTCACACACACTGTCCCCCTCACACACACTGTCCCCCCCACACACACTGTCCCCCTCACACACACTGTCCCCCTCTCACACAATGTCCCCCTCACACACACTGTCCCCATCACACACACTGTCCCCCCCACACACACTGTCCCCCCCACACACACTGTCCCCCTCACACACACTGTCCCCATCACACACACTGTCCCCATCTCACACACTGTCCCACTCACACACACTGTCCCCCTCACACAGACTGTCCCCCTCACACACACTGTCCCCCTCTCACACACTGTCCCCCTCACACACACTGTCCCCCTCTCACACACTGTCCCCCTCTCACACACTGTCCCCCTCTCACATACTGTCCCCATCACACACACTGTCTCCATCACACACACACTGTCCCCATCACACACACACACTGTCCCCCTCACACACACTGTCCCCCTCTCACACACTGTCCCCCCCACACACACTGTCCCCATCACACACACTGTCCCCCTCTCACACACTGTCCCCCTCTCACACACTGTCCCCATCACACACACTGTCCCCATCACACACACTGTCCCCATCACACACACACTGTCCCCATCACACACACACACTGTCCCCATCACACACACTGTCCCCATCACACACACACTGTCCCCATCACACACACACTGTCCCCATCACACACACACACTGTCCCCATCACACACACTGTCCCCATCACACACACACTGTCCCCATCACACACACACTGTCCCCATCACACACACACTGTCCCAATCACACACACTGTCCCCATCACACACAAACTGTCCCCATCACACACACTGTCCCCATCACACACACACTGTCCCCATCACACACACACTGTCCCCATCACACACACTGTCCCCATCACACACACACTGTCCCCATCACACACACTGTCCCCATCACACACACACTGTCCCCATCACACACACTGTCCCCATCACACACACACTGTCCCCATCACACACACACTGTCCCCATCACACACACTGTCCCCATCACACACACTGTCCACATCACACACACTGTCCACATCACACACACTGTCCCCATCACACACACACTGTCCCCATCACACACACACTGTCCCCATCACACACACTGTCCCCATCACACACACTGTCCCCATCACACACACACTGTCCCCATCACACACACACTGTCCCCATCACACACACTGTCCCCATCACACACACTGTCCACATCACACACACTGTCCCCATCACACACACTGTCCCCATCACACACACACTGTCCCCATCACACACACACTGTCCCCATCACACACACTGTCCCCATCACACACACTGTCCACATCACACACACTCTCCACATCACACACACTGTCCCCATCACACACACTGTCCCCATCACACACACTGTCCCCATCACACACACTGTCCCCATCACACACACTGTCCACATCACACACACTGTCCACATCACACACACTGTCCACATCACACACACTGTCCCCATCACACACACTGTCCCCATCACACACACTGTCCACATCACACACACTGTCCCCATCACACACACACTGTCCCCATCACACACACACACTGTCCCCATCACACACACACACTGTCCCCATCACACACACACTGTCCCCATCACACACACACTGTCCCCATCACACACACTGTCCCCATCACACACACACTGTCCCCATCACACACACACTGTCCCCATCACACACACTGTCCCCATCACACACACTGTCCCCATCACACACAAACTGTCCCCATCACACACACTGTCCCCATCACACACACACTGTCCCCATCACACACACACTGTCCCCATCACACACACTGTCCCCATCACACACACACTGTCCCCATCACACACACTGTCCCCATCACACACACTGTCCCCATCACACACACACTGTCCCCATCACACACACACTGTCCCCATCACACACACTGTCCCCATCACACACACTGTCCACATCACACACACTGTCCCCATCACACACACTGTCCACATCACACACACTGTCCACATCACACA
>NC_136906.1:82889667-82899667 GCF_949606895.1 Notothenia rossii | reverse complement strand
CCTGAGTCAGCATCATGAGTCCTAACCCCTGAGTCAGCATCATGAGTCCTGAACCCTGAGTCAGCATTATGAGTCCTAACCCCTGAGTCAGCATCATGAGTCCTAACCCCTGAGTCAGCATCATGAGTCCTAACCCCTGAGTCAGCATCATGAGTCCTGACCCCTGAGTCAGCATCATGAGTCCTAACCCCTGAGTCAGCATCATGAGTCCTAACCCCTAAGTCAGCATCATGAGTCCTAACCCCTGAGTCAGCATCATGAGTCCTAACCCCTGAGTCAGCATCATGAGTCCTAACCCCTGAGTCAGCATCATGAGTCCTAACCCCTAAGTCAGCATCATGAGTCCTAACCCCTAAGTCAGCATCCTGAGTCCTAACCCCTGAGTCAGCATCATGAGTCCTAACCCCTGAGTCAGCATCATGAGTCCTAACCCCTGAGTCAGCATTATGAGTCCTAACCCCTAAGTCAGCATCATGAGTCCTAACCCCTGAGTCAGCATCATGAGTCCTAGCCCCTGAGTCAGCATCATGAGTCCTAACCCCTAAGTCAGCATCATGAGTCCTAACCCCTGAGTCAGCATCATGAGTCCTAACCCCTAAGTCAGCATCATGAGTCCTAACCCCTAAGTCAGCATCATGAGTCCTAACCCCTGAGTCAGCATCATGAGTCCTAGCCCCTGAGTCAGCATCATGAGTCCTAACCCCTAAGTCAGCATCATGAGTCCTAACCCCTAAGTCAGCATCATGAGTCCTACCCCCTGAGTTAGCATCATGAGTCCTAACCCCTGAGTCAGCATCATGAGTCCTGAACCCTGAGTCAGCATTATGAGTCCTAACCCCTGAGTCAGCATCATGAGTCCTAACCCCTGAGTCAGCATCATGAGTCCTAACCCCTGAGTCAGCATCATGAGTCCTGACCCCTGAGTCAGCATCATGAGTCCTAACCCCTGAGTCAGCATCATGAGTCCTGACCCCTGAGTCAGCATCATGAGTCCTAACCCCTGAGTCAGCATCATGAGTCCTAACCCCTGAGTCAGCATCATGAGTCCTAACCCCTGAGTCAGCATTATGAGTCCTAACCCCTGAGTCAGCATCATGAGTCCTAACCCCTGAGTCAGCATCATGAGTCCTAACCCCTGAGTCAGCATCATGAGTCCTAACCCCTGAGTCAGCGTTACTTCCCTCTAAAGGCAGTGTGGTGTCTCCTCAGACTGAGGTGGCAAAGAAGGTCTCAACCTCTTTCTTCTGCCTCCTCGTCTTCCTGTCCGTCTGCAAAGCGTTCCCCGTGGAGCGGAACATCGACGATGACTTCCTGTCTTCCACACCGCGCTGCGCTCAGGTGATCTACCTGTACCTGTCACTGCTATGATCCAATCAGAGGACATCTATCATATACTGCAATCTTATTGTCTTCCTTTCAGGTGATCTACCTGTACCTGTCCATGCTCACCACCAGACCCAAGTACTACTTCGTGTGGACGCTCGGTGGGTTCCTGCGTCACTGATAGAGACCTGATGTCCTCCAGGTTATAGGAGTCCAGGGAGATACTCAGATATTCTTTATTGGCTGCAAACTGGGAAGTGTTTTCATAACAGCAGCGCGTTGTCACACCCTCAGGATCAGTGTGTGACAACATCTTTAAATATGGCAATCTTTTTTTTAAATATAAAAACTTTTAACAAAACGGCAAAATAATGTTTTCATTTCTTGAAATATGTCAAAAGAACATTGAGTGGAAATACAGCATCGAACGTGTTTAACATGTTTCAGAGGAACCAATGCAAATTTTACAAAAAACGTGGAATAAAACCAACATGTAAAAAAAAATCAAAACAATCTGGCATAATTCTTGAAATTTAGAAAAAACATTTTGAAAATAATGTTGAATTGAAAACCCTATAATTTTTTTTAAAGATAACCAAAAATAAAATATATTTTTTTAATAAACTTTGAAAAAAATATAATGTTTTAATTTGTCTGCTTCATCTTCTTCTCTTTTACTCTCAGCTGATGCGATCAATAACGCCGCCGGTTTTGGTTTTAACGGCTATGGCAGCGACGGCTCGGCTCGATGGGACCGGATCTCGAACCTGCAGATCCTGAACATCGAGGTCTGGACCTGATTCAGATTTTAAATGTTGTTTCTGTTGCTGCTGTAACGTTTCCTCCGGCTCAGATCCTCTCTGTTTCGTTACAGTTTGCCACGAGCTTCAAAGTCTTCCTCGACAACTGGAACATCCAGACGGCTCAATGGCTCAAAAGGTCTGCACACATCCAACATCACATCCAACATCACATCCAACATCACATCCATCATCACATCCAACATCTCATCCAACATCACATCCAACATCACATCCAACATCACATCCATCATCACATCCAACATCACATCCAACATCACATCCATCATCACATCCAACATCTCATCCAACATCACATCCAACATCACATCCAACATCACATCCATCATCACATCCAACATCACATCCAACATCTCATCCAACATCACATCCAACATCACATCCAACATCACATCCAGCATCACATCCAACATCACATCCAACATCACATCCAACATCACATCCAACATCACATCCATCATCACATCCATCATCACATCCAACATCACATCCAGCATCACATCCAACATCACATCCAACATCACATCCATCATCACATCCAACATCACATCCATCATCTCATCCAACATCACATCCAACATCACATCCAACATCACATCCAACATCACATCCATCATCACATCCAACATCACATCCATCATCACATCCATCATCACATCCAACATCACATCCAACATCTCATCCAACATCACATCCATCATCACATCCATCATCACATCCATCATCACATCCAACATCAAATCCATCATCACATCCAACATCACATCCAACATCTCATCCAACATCACATCCAACATCACATCCAACATCACATCCATCATCTCATCCAACATCACATCCAACATCTCATCCATCATCACATCCATCATCACATCCAACATCACATCCATCATCACATCCAACATCTCATCCAACATCACATCCAACATCACATCCATCATCACATCCAACATCACGTCCATCGTCACATCCATCATCACATCCAACATCACATCCAACATCTCATCCAACATCACATCCAACATCACATCCATCATCACATCCATCATCACATCCAACATCACATCCAACATCTCATCCAACATCACATCCAACATCACATCCAACATCACATCCAACATCACATCCAACATCACATCCATCATCACATCCAACATCACATCCAACATCTCATCCAACATCACATCCATCATCACATCCAACATCACATCCAACATCTCATCCATCATCACATCCATCATCACATCCATCATCACATCCATCATCACATCCATCATCACATCCATCATCACATCCAACATCACATCCAGCATCACATCCATCATCACATCCAACATCACATCCATCATCACATCCATCATCACATCCAACATCACATCCAGCATCACATCCAACATCACATCCAGCATCTCATCCAACATCACATCCAACATCACATCCAACATCACATCCATCATCACATCCAACATCACATCCAACATCACATCCAACATCTCATCCAACATCACATCCAACATCACATCCATCATCACATCCAACATCACATCCATCATCACATCCAACATCTCATCCAACATCACATCCATCATCACATCCAACATCTCATCCAACATCACATCCATCATCACATCCAACATCACGTCCATCGTCACATCCATCATCACATCCAACATCACATCCAACATCTCATCCAACATCACATCCATCATCACATCCAACATCACATCCAACATCTCATCCAACATCACATCCAACATCACATCCAACATCACATCCAACATCACATCCAACATCACATCCAACATCACATCCAACATCACATCCATCATCACATCCAACATCACATCCAACATCTCATCCAACATCACATCCATCATCACATCCAACATCACATCCAACATCTCATCCATCATCACATCCAACATCACATCCATCATCTCATCGAACATCACATCCATCATCACATCCATCATCACATCCAACATCACATCCAACATCACATCCAACATCACATCCAACATCACATCCATCATCACATCCAACATCACATCCAACATCTCATCCAACATCACATCCATCATCACATCCAACATCACATCCAACATCTCATCCATCATCTCATCCAACATTGCATCCAGCATCTCATCGAACATCACATCCATCATCACATCCATCATCACATCCAACATCACATCCAGCATCTCATCGAACATCACATCCAACATCACATCCAACATCACATCCAACATCACATCCAACATCTCATCCAACATCACATCCAACATCTCATCCAACATCACATCCAACATCACATCCATCATCACATCCAACATCACATCCAACATCTCATCCAACATCACATCCAACATCACATCCATCATCACATCCAACATCACATCCAACATCACATCCATCATCACATCCATCATCACATCCATCATCACATCCATCATCGCATCCATCATCTCATCCAACATTGCATCCAAGATCACATCCATCATCACATCCAACATCCAACATCACATCCATCATCACATCCAACATCACATCCAACATCACATCCATCATCACATCCATCATCACATCCAACATCACATCCAGCATCTCATCGAACATCACATCCAACATCACATCCAACATCACATCCAACATCACATCCAACATCTCATCCAACATCACATCCAACATCTCATCCAACATCACATCCAACATCACATCCATCATCACATCCAACATCACATCCAACATCTCATCCAACATCACATCCAACATCACATCCATCATCACATCCAACATCACATCCAACATCACATCCAACATCACATCCATCATCACATCCATCATCACATCCATCATCACATCCATCATCACATCCATCATCTCATCCAACATTGCATCCAAGATCACATCCATCATCACATCCAACATCCAACATCACATCCATCATCACATCCAACATCACATCCAACATCACATCCAACATCACATCCAACATCACATCCAACATCTCATCCAACATCACATCCAACATCTCATCCAACATCACATCCAACATCACATCCATCATCACATCCAACATCACATCCAACATCTCATCCAACATCACATCCAACATCACATCCATCATCACATCCAACATCACATCCAACATCACATCCAACATCACATCCATCATCACATCCATCATCACATCCATCATCACATCCATCATCGCATCCATCATCTCATCCAACATTGCATCCAAGATCACATCCATCATCACATCCAACATCCAACATCACATCCATCATCACATCCAACATCACATCCAACATCACATCCATCATCACATCCATCATCACATCCAACATCACATCCAGCATCTCATCGAACATCACATCCAACATCACATCCAACATCACATCCAACATCACATCCAACATCTCATCCAACATCACATCCAACATCTCATCCAACATCACATCCAACATCACATCCATCATCACATCCAACATCACATCCAACATCTCATCCAACATCACATCCAACATCACATCCATCATCACATCCAACATCACATCCAACATCACATCCAACATCACATCCATCATCACATCCATCATCACATCCATCATCACATCCATCATCACATCCATCATCTCATCCAACATTGCATCCAAGATCACATCCATCATCACATCCAACATCCAACATCACATCCATCATCACATCCAACATCACATCCAACATCACATCCATCATCACATCCATCATCACATCCAACATCACATCCAGCATCTCATCGAACATCACATCCAACATCACATCCAACATCACATCCAACATCACATCCAACATCTCATCCAACATCACATCCAACATCTCATCCAACATCACATCCATCATCACATCCAACATCACATCCAACATCTCATCCAACATCACATCCAACATCACATCCATCATCACATCCAACATCACATCCAACATCACATCCAACATCACATCCATCATCACATCCATCATCACATCCATCATCACATCCATCATCACATCCATCATCACATCCATCATCTCATCCAACATTGCATCCAAGATCACATCCATCATCACATCCAACATCCAACATCACATCCATCATCACATCCAACATCACATCCATCATCACATCCATCATCACATCCAACATTGCATCCAAGATCACATCCATCATCACATCCATCATCTCATCCAACATTGCATCCAAGATCACATCCATCATCACATCCAACATCCAACATCACATCCATCATCACATCCAACATCACATCCAACATCACATCCATCATCACATCCATCATCACATCCATCATCTCATCCAACATTGCATCCAAGATCACATCCATCATCACATCCAACATCCAACATCACATCCAACATCACATCCAACATCTCGTCCAACATGGATGAACATGGTTCAGCATGGAAACATTAATTAGCTAACAATGACATTATTGTTCTATTAATATAAAGGGAGGTCAGGTACTCTTTAAAACAGCTGCTAGTTATGGGTACTTTTTACTGAAGTACATTTCAAAGCCCTCTTTACTTTGACTTGAGTAAAGAAGTTTAGTCAGTACTTCTACTTTCACCAGAGTATTTTTAAACACGAGTATCTGTACTTCTACTTGAGTGAAGGATGTGTTTTGCCATCTCTGACTACTTGATTGTGCAGCACAGCTGTTTTAATAGCATTTTTACAAAAAAAAAGGCTCAGGCATGCCTAACATGTGAGAAAGTGCTCAGAGCTGAAGTGTTGTGTCTGCTGGTCCAGGGTCTGCTATGAGCGCTGTCCCTACTACCCGACAGCCGCCACCTTCATCCTGTCGGCCATGTGGCACGGAGCGTATCCCGGGTACTACCTCACCTTCCTCACCGGCATCTTCATCACGCTGGCAGCCAGGGCGGTGAGCACCAAGCATGCTTGATAACCTCATGTGTATTAAAGGTCTCCTATTATACTATTTATAGGCATATAGGTCTCAGATATATAGCTGCATACTTTATTGTATAACTTCTGAAGATAATTAGTTTTATTCATGTTTTTACATAATTTTACAGGATATACTATTTCTCATGTTTTACTTCTACACATTAATATCTGATTTGTAAAACCTCACAGACAGAAAGGCATATCCGTCATTTAATGGTAAGCTATTGAAATTGTGATTCCATAGATGTGTGTCCCATCACCCAAATCCCCTGACTATTCTCTCAACTCAGTATTTACATTCTGATATTCAAAGAAAATCAGTAATATCTTTAAAAACGTGCATTAGTCCAATAAACATCCGATCAGCGAGCTGAGGATCTTTCCTACGTCTGTTTCCGGTATGTTCCTGAGAGTTCACATTTATGCTACATTGAAGGTGGAATTGACCTCACATCTTCAGAAACATCATTTGCTTCAGATATAACTCATAGCAAATAAAGTATAACAATATAAGTAATAAAAAGATCAAACACTGGCATGTAATTTATGTTAGAATAAATAGAATGGTTTTGAATAATAGATGAGAGTAAAATCTACGTCACGTTACAGCTCCGCCCACTTTTGGGGAAACCAACGCTGTCATTTGAACGGCGATCGAGCCTGAAGCCACAGAGATCTTCTGTTACTGTCCTTTGTTCTTAGAGGAAATACAGAAACACGTAGCTCTGGATTTGTTTTAATGTTTGAGGTGCAATAAACAGGGTTCGTACGGGTGCTTGAAATCCTTGAAAATGCTTGAAAATGCTTGAAAAGTGCTTGAATTTGACTTTGGAAAAGGTGTAAGAACCCTGAATAAACGACAGCAGCTTGTTGGCATGTTAGAACTCTTATGTTCTGCCTCATGAGAGTAACAGCTGGAGAAATTACAGCCTCGCCTACTGATTTCAAATGTGTGCTCTAAAATGATATTTATAAATGACTATTATCATTATTATAAGCAAGACAATAAATGGCAAAGATATGTAGAAAATAAACGTCTTTGAGATACGTTCATAAGAAACGTATCGTGGGAGAAAATACGTCTCTAGCTAAACGTAATTGAGAATGCAGTTTAGTTCTGTGGGAACGTAATTTTTAGGAGACAGGGTTGGATTTTTTTTGTATGAATTTATGTTTCATCCAATCACAGAGCTTGTTGACTTATCAAGAGGTTTGTCGCAAAGCGGACAGGCGTCGTCTCAACAATAGCTGGGGATTGTGGGTAGTGTAGTCTCTTTGGCGCTCAACATTTCAGAGGAAACAAGTTGTTTCTCAGAATTGAAGGGGAAAAACACAAAAGCATCGCACACAGTTTAAACCAATCAATGTCGTTATTAACGAAGGTAATCTGGTGTGTTTGAGTCGATGAGCAGGTATCACTGTCAGATCGACAGGAAGGAGAATACTTACTTCCGGGTGTACAATTCTCCGTTATCCAATGGGAATGGACGCTCACATTGCCTTTAAGAGCCGCCGACATAAATGGATGCCGTGCTTCCATGAGCGTCAGATCCCGCCGCAGATGGGAAAACATTGCAATCAGTTGAAAGCTCTTTGCGTCCCTTTATGAAGCTGAAGGAGCCTAGGAGCGTCTGCACGCCACGGGACCCTGACCAAGCGTCGCTCCTGGACGCTTAGGGAGTGAGAGTGTGTCGGCCCCACAGCCCCCCAAAATAAATCTCTGGCGCCGCAACTGAGCCTGAGACCCCGATCTGAGGAGCTGTGCAGAGCAGGCTCACTGCAGCCGCTCATGCACACACTTTGCCAAACATCAGCATTTTCTTTCTTTTCATTTTGTGGCAAAGTGTTATAACTCACTGTTCTAGCAAAGGAATGCTCACGTTCATATTGATGCATTTTAATAAATGTTAACTTGGCCCATTACGTGACTATTTGTGTTGGGGGGGGGCCCAAAGTGGGGGCCTGACAGAAAAGGTTTGAGGACCACTGGTGTAGGGTGACCAGGTGTCCCGCTTTGTGCAGGACTGCACACACAGCATTTTTATCATTTGTCCCGCGTCCCACAAATTGATACCATGTCCCGCATTTGAGTGACAGTCGCGCAGAAAGGCCGGCTCGGCTCGCTGACGGCCGGCACCGCCCTTTATTATTAGATATTTTTAAACGGCATCATGTAAGTTGCGCTGAGAGGCGACAGAGGTCCACAGTTTACCCCCCCCCCCCGTTGACAGTTCACGAGTGCGTCCATAGTGTAGAGTATAAGTACAGTATATCTACAGTATAAGTACAGTATATCTACAGTATACGTACAGTATAAGTACAGTATAAGTAAAGTATAAGTACAGTATATCTACAGTATAAGTACAGTATAAGTACAGTATATCTACAGTATAAGTACAGTATAAGTACAGTATAAGTACAGTATATCTACAGTATAAGTACAGTATAAGTACAGTATATCTACAGTATAAGCACAGTATAAGTACAGTATATCTACAGTATAAGTACAGTATAAGTAAAGTATAAGTACAGTATATCTACAGTATAAGCACAGTATAAGTACAGTATATCTACAGTATACGTACAGTATAAGTACAGTATAAGTAAAGTATAAGTACAGTATATCTACAGTATAAGTACAGTATAAGTACAGTATAAGTACAGTATATCTACAGTATAAGTACAGTATAAGTACAGTATAAGTACAGTATATCTACAGTATAAGCACAGTATAAGTACAGTATATCTACAGTATAAGTACAGTATTAGTACAGTATTAGTACAGTATAAGTAAAGTATAAGTACAGTATAAGTACAGTATATCTACAGTATAAGTACAGTATTAGTACAGTATTAGTACAGTATAAGTAAAGTATAAGTACAGTATAAGTACAGTATATCTACA
>NC_136906.1:82881104-82889467 GCF_949606895.1 Notothenia rossii | reverse complement strand
GGATGAAGGTAGCAGCCATGGATGAAGGTAGCAGCCATGGATGAAGGTAGCAGCCATGGATGTAGGTAGCAGCCATGGATGTAGGTAGCAGCCATGGATGAAGGTAGCAGCCATGGATGAAGGTAGCAGCCATGGATGAAGGTAGCAGCCATGGATGTAGGTAGCAGCCATGGATGTAGGTAGCAGCCATGGATGAAGGTAGCAGCCATGGATGAAGGTAGCAGCCATGGATGTAGGTAGCAGCCATGGATGTAGGTAGCAGCCATGGATGTAGGTAGCAGCCATGGATGAAGGTAGCAGCCATGGATGAAGGTAGCAGCCATGGATGAAGGTAGCAGCCATGGATGAAGGTAGCAGCCATGGATGTAGGTAGCAGCCATGGATGTAGGTAGCAGCCATGGATGAAGGTAGCAGCCATGGATGAAGGTAGCAGCCATGGATGAAGGTAGCAGCCATGGATGTAGGTAGCAGCCATGGATGTAGGTAGCAGCCATGGATGAAGGTAGCAGCCATGGATGAAGGTAGCAGCCATGGATGAAGGTAGCAGCCATGGATGTAGGTAGCAGCCATGGATTTAGGTAGCAGGCATTGCGGCGAAGAGTCGCAGCTCGGCTCCCGGCGCACTAGTTGTTTCCTCGTCATGGCGGGTGTTCGTCGTGGCAACGGGATTACTGGTTGTTTTAATGTTTGCCTTGAAAATGTTGCACTTGCTCCTTTGTCATTAGTGGGCTTCCCTGTCGGACTGTGATGTGATTGGCCACAGAGGGGCTCCACACAAACACGCCGTCAGGTGGCTGCACAGGAGAGACCTGAACATCAGCAGGAGAGGACTCTTTAAAGTAGAGACACTACATACTGATATACACCTGAACATCAGCAGGAGAGGACTCTTTAAAGTAGAGACACTACATACTGATATACACCTGAACATCAGCAGGAGAGGACTCTTTAAAGTAGACACACTACATACTGATATACACCTGAACATCAGCAGGAGAGGACTCTTTAAAGTAGAGACACTACATACTGATATACACCTGAACATCAGCAGGAGAGGACTCTTTAAAGTAGAGACACTACATACTGATATACACCTGAACATCAGCAGGAGAGGACTCTTTAAAGTAGAGACACTACATACTGATATACACCTGAACATCAGCAGGAGAGGACTCTTTAAAGTAGACACTACATACTGATATACACCTGAACATCAGCAGGAGAGGACTCTTTAAAGTAGAGACACTACATACTGATACACACCTGAACATCAGAAGGAGAGGACTCTTTAAAGTAGAGACACTACATACTGATACACACCTGAACATCAGCAGGAGAGGACTCTTTAAAGTAGAGACACTACATACTGATATACACCTGAACATCAGCTGGAGAGAACTCTTTAAAGAAGAGACACTACATACTGATATACACCTGAACATCAGCAGGAGAGGACTCTTTAAAGTAGAGACACTACATACTGATACACACCTGAACATCAGCAGGATAGGACTCTTTAAAGTAGAGACACTACATACTGATATACACCTGAACATCAGCAGGAGAGGACTCTTTAAAGTAGAGACACTACATACTGATACACACCTGAACATCAGCAGGATAGGACTCTTTAAAGTAGAGACACTACATACTGATATACACCTGAACATCAGCAGGAGAGGACTCTTTAAAGTAGAGACACTACATACTGATATACACCTGAACATCAGCAGGAGAGGACTCTTTAAAGTAGAGACACTACATACTGATATACACCTGAACATCAGCAGGAGAGGACTCTTTAAAGTAGACACACTACATACTGATATACACCTGAACATCAGCAGGAGAGGACTCTTTAAAGTAGAGACACTACATACTGATATACACCTGAACATCAGCAGGAGAGGACTCTTTAAAGTAGAGACACTACATACTGATATACACCTGAACATCAGCAGGAGAGGACTCTTTAAAGTAGAGACACTACATACTGATATACACCTGAACATCAGCAGGAGAGGACTCTTTAAAGTAGACACTACATACTGATATACACCTGAACATCAGCAGGAGAGGACTCTTTAAAGTAGAGACACTACATACTGATACACACCTGAACATCAGAAGGAGAGGACTCTTTAAAGTAGAGACACTACATACTGATACACACCTGAACATCAGCAGGAGAGGACTCTTTAAAGTAGAGACACTACATACTGATATACACCTGAACATCAGCTGGAGAGAACTCTTTAAAGAAGAGACACTACATACTGATATACACCTGAACATCAGCAGGAGAGGACTCTTTAAAGTAGAGACACTACATACTGATACACACCTGAACATCAGCAGGATAGGACTCTTTAAAGTAGAGACACTACATACTGATACACACCTAAACATCAGCAGGAGAGGACTCTTTAAAGTAGAGACACTAAATACTGATATACACCTGAACATCAGCAGGAGAGGACTCTTTAAAGTAGAGACACTACATACTGATATACACCTGAACATCAGCAGGAGAGGACTCTTTAAAGTAGAGACACTACATACTGATACACACCTGAACATCAGCAGGAGAGGACTCTTTAAAGTAGAGACACTACATACTGATATACACCTGAACATCAGCAGGAGAGGACTCTTTAAAGTAGAGACACTACATACTGATATACACCTGAACATCAACAGGAGAGGACTCTTTAAAGTAGAGACACTACATACTGATATACACCTGAACATCAGCAGGAGAGGACTCTTTAAAGTAGAGACACTACATACTGATATACACCTGAACATCAGCAGGAGAGGACTCTTTAAAGTAGAGACACTACATACTGATATACACCTGAACATCAGCAGGAGAGGACTCTTTAAAGTAGAGACACTACATACTGATATACACCTGAACATCAACAGGAGAGGACTCTTTAAAGTAGAGACACTACATACTGATATACACCTGAACATCAACAGGAGAGGACTCTTTAAAGTAGACACTACATACTGATATACACCTGAACATCAGCAGGAGAGGACTCTTTAAAGTAGAGACACTACATACTGATATACACCTGAATATCAGCAGGATAGGACTCTTTAAAGTAGAGACACAAGATACTGATATACACCTGAACATCAGCAGGAGAGGACTCTTTAAAGTAGAGACACTACATACTGATATACACCTGAACATCAGCTGGAGAGAACTCTTTAAAGAAGAGACACTACATACTGATATACACCTGAACATCAGCAGGAGAGGACTCTTTAAAGTAGAGACACTAAATACTGATACACACCTGAACATCAGCAGGAGAGGACTCTTTAAAGTAGAGACACTAAATACTGATATACACCTGAACATCAGCAGGAGAGGACTCTTTAAAGTAGAGACACTACATACTGATACACACCTGAACATCAGCAGGAGAGGACTCTTTAAAGTAGAGACACTACATACTGATATACACCTGAACATCAGAGGGAGAGGACTCTTTAAAGTAGAGACACTACATACTGATATACACCTGAATATCAGCAGGATAGGACTCTTTAAAGTAGAGACACAAGATACTGATATACACCTGAACATCAGCAGGAGAGGACTCTTTAAAGTAGAGACACTACATACTGATATACACCTGAACATCAGCAGGAGAGGACTCTTTAAAGTAGAGACACTACATACTGATATACACCTGAACATCAACAGGAGAGGACTCTTTAAAGTAGAGACACTACATACTGATATACACCTGAACATCAACAGGAGAGGACTCTTTAAAGTAGAGACACTACATACTGATATACACCTGAACATCAGCAGGAGAGGACTCTTTAAAGTAGAGACACTACATACTGATATACACCTGAACATCAGCAGGAGAGGACTCTTTAAAGTAGACACACTACATACTGATATACACCTGAACATCAGCAGGAGAGGACTCTTTAAAGTAGAGACACTACATACTGATATACACCTGAACATCAGCAGGAGAGGACTCTTTAAAGTAGAGACACTACATACTGATATACACCTGAACATCAGCAGGAGAGGACTCTTTAAAGTAGAGACACTACATACTGATATACACCTGAACATCAGCAGGAGAGGACTCTTTAAAGTAGACACTACATACTGATATACACCTGAACATCAGCAGGAGAGGACTCTTTAAAGTAGAGACACTACATACTGATACACACCTGAACATCAGAAGGAGAGGACTCTTTAAAGTAGAGACACTACATACTGATACACACCTGAACATCAGCAGGAGAGGACTCTTTAAAGTAGAGACACTACATACTGATATACACCTGAACATCAGCTGGAGAGAACTCTTTAAAGAAGAGACACTACATACTGATATACACCTGAACATCAGCAGGAGAGGACTCTTTAAAGTAGAGACACTACATACTGATACACACCTGAACATCAGCAGGATAGGACTCTTTAAAGTAGAGACACTACATACTGATATACACCTGAACATCAGCAGGAGAGGACTCTTTAAAGTAGAGACACTACATACTGATACACACCTGAACATCAGCAGGATAGGACTCTTTAAAGTAGAGACACTACATACTGATATACACCTGAACATCAGCAGGAGAGGACTCTTTAAAGTAGAGACACTACATACTGATATACACCTGAACATCAGCAGGAGAGGACTCTTTAAAGTAGAGACACTACATACTGATATACACCTGAACATCAGCAGGAGAGGACTCTTTAAAGTAGACACACTACATACTGATATACACCTGAACATCAGCAGGAGAGGACTCTTTAAAGTAGAGACACTACATACTGATATACACCTGAACATCAGCAGGAGAGGACTCTTTAAAGTAGAGACACTACATACTGATATACACCTGAACATCAGCAGGAGAGGACTCTTTAAAGTAGAGACACTACATACTGATATACACCTGAACATCAGCAGGAGAGGACTCTTTAAAGTAGACACTACATACTGATATACACCTGAACATCAGCAGGAGAGGACTCTTTAAAGTAGAGACACTACATACTGATACACACCTGAACATCAGAAGGAGAGGACTCTTTAAAGTAGAGACACTACATACTGATACACACCTGAACATCAGCAGGAGAGGACTCTTTAAAGTAGAGACACTACATACTGATATACACCTGAACATCAGCTGGAGAGAACTCTTTAAAGAAGAGACACTACATACTGATATACACCTGAACATCAGCAGGAGAGGACTCTTTAAAGTAGAGACACTACATACTGATACACACCTGAACATCAGCAGGATAGGACTCTTTAAAGTAGAGACACTACATACTGATACACACCTAAACATCAGCAGGAGAGGACTCTTTAAAGTAGAGACACTAAATACTGATATACACCTGAACATCAGCAGGAGAGGACTCTTTAAAGTAGAGACACTACATACTGATATACACCTGAACATCAGCAGGAGAGGACTCTTTAAAGTAGAGACACTACATACTGATACACACCTGAACATCAGCAGGAGAGGACTCTTTAAAGTAGAGACACTACATACTGATATACACCTGAACATCAGCAGGAGAGGACTCTTTAAAGTAGAGACACTACATACTGATATACACCTGAACATCAACAGGAGAGGACTCTTTAAAGTAGAGACACTACATACTGATATACACCTGAACATCAGCAGGAGAGGACTCTTTAAAGTAGAGACACTACATACTGATATACACCTGAACATCAGCAGGAGAGGACTCTTTAAAGTAGAGACACTACATACTGATATACACCTGAACATCAGCAGGAGAGGACTCTTTAAAGTAGAGACACTACATACTGATATACACCTGAACATCAACAGGAGAGGACTCTTTAAAGTAGAGACACTACATACTGATATACACCTGAACATCAACAGGAGAGGACTCTTTAAAGTAGACACTACATACTGATATACACCTGAACATCAGCAGGAGAGGACTCTTTAAAGTAGAGACACTACATACTGATATACACCTGAATATCAGCAGGATAGGACTCTTTAAAGTAGAGACACAAGATACTGATATACACCTGAACATCAGCAGGAGAGGACTCTTTAAAGTAGAGACACTACATACTGATATACACCTGAACATCAGCTGGAGAGAACTCTTTAAAGAAGAGACACTACATACTGATATACACCTGAACATCAGCAGGAGAGGACTCTTTAAAGTAGAGACACTAAATACTGATACACACCTGAACATCAGCAGGAGAGGACTCTTTAAAGTAGAGACACTAAATACTGATATACACCTGAACATCAGCAGGAGAGGACTCTTTAAAGTAGAGACACTACATACTGATACACACCTGAACATCAGCAGGAGAGGACTCTTTAAAGTAGAGACACTACATACTGATATACACCTGAACATCAGAGGGAGAGGACTCTTTAAAGTAGAGACACTACATACTGATATACACCTGAATATCAGCAGGATAGGACTCTTTAAAGTAGAGACACAAGATACTGATATACACCTGAACATCAGCAGGAGAGGACTCTTTAAAGTAGAGACACTACATACTGATATACACCTGAACATCAGCAGGAGAGGACTCTTTAAAGTAGAGACACTACATACTGATATACACCTGAACATCAACAGGAGAGGACTCTTTAAAGTAGAGACACTACATACTGATATACACCTGAACATCAACAGGAGAGGACTCTTTAAAGTAGAGACACTACATACTGATATACACCTGAACATCAGCAGGAGAGGACTCTTTAAAGTAGAGACACTACATACTGATATACACCTGAATATCAGCAGGATAGGACTCTTTAAAGTAGAGACACTACATACTGATATACACCTGAATATCAGCAGGATAGGACTCTTTAAAGTAGAGACACAAGATACTGATATACACCTGAACATCAGCAGGAGAGGACTCTTTAAAGTAGAGACACTACATACTGATACACACCTGAACATCAGCAGGAGAGGACTCTTTAAAGTAGAGACACTACATACTGATATACACCTGAACATCAGCTGGAGAGAACTCTTTAAAGTAGAGACACTACATACTGATATTCACCTGAACATCAGCAGGAGAGGACTCTTTAAAGTAGAGACACTACATACTGATACACACCTGAACATCAGCAGGAGAGGACTCTTTAAAGTAGAGACACTACATACTGATATACACCTGAACATCAGCAGGAGAGGACTCTTTAAAGTAGAGACACGACATACTGATATACACCTGAACATCAGCAGGAGAGGACTCTTTAAAGTAGAGACACTACATACTGATATACACCTGAACATCAGCAGGAGAGGACTCTTTAAAGTAGAGACACTACATACTGATACACACCTGAACATCAGCATGAGAGGACTCTTTAAAGTAGAGACACTACATACTGATACACACCTGAACATCAGCAGGAAAAGACTCTTTAAAATAGAGACACTACATACTGATATACACCTGAACATCAGCAGGAGAGGACTCTTTAAAGTAGAGACACTACATACTGATACACACCTGAACATCAGCAGGAGAGGACTCTTTAAAGTAGAGACACTACATACTGATATACACCTGAACATCAGCAGGAGAGGACTCTTTAAAGTAGAGACACGACATACTGATATACACCTGAACATCAGCAGGAGAGGACTCTTTAAAGTAGAGACACTACATACTGATATACACCTGAACATCAGCAGGAGAGGACTCTTTAAAGTAGAGACACTACATACTGATACACACCTGAACATCAGCAGGAGAGGACTCTTTAAAGTAGAGACACTACATACTGATACACACCTGAACATCAGCAGGAAAGGACTCTTTAAAGTAGAGACACTACATACTGATATACACCAGAACATCAGCAGGAGAGGACTCTTTAAAGTAGAGACACTAAATACTGATATACACCTGAACATCAGCAGGAAAGGACTCTTTAAAGTAGAGACACTACATACTGATATACACCTGAACATCAACAGGAGAGGACTCTTTAAAGTAGAGACACTACATACTGATATACACCTGAACATCAGCAGGAGAGGACTCTTTAAAGTAGAGACACTACATACTGATATACACCTGAACATCAGCAGGAGAGGACTCTTTAAAGTAGAGACACTACATACTGATATACACCTGAACATCAGCAGGAGAGGACTCTTTAAAGTAGAGACACTACATACTGATATACACCTGAACATCAGCAGGAGAGGACTCTTTAAAGTAGAGACACTACATACTGATATACACCTGAACATCAGCAGGAGAGGACTCTTTAAAGTAGAGACACTA
>NC_136906.1:82861104-82876104 GCF_949606895.1 Notothenia rossii | reverse complement strand
GAGGTAATACAGAGAGAGAAAAGTAGGAACATTTCCTCATAGACTTCTATACAATCTGAGGTAATAGAGAGAGAGAGAAGTAGGAACATTTCCTCATTGACTTCTCCACAATCTGAGGTTATAAAGAGAGAGAGAAGTAGGAACATTTCCTCACAGACTTCTATACAATCTGAGGTAATAAAGAGAGAGAGAAGTAGGAACATTTCCTCATAGACTTCTATACAATCTGAGGTAATAAAGAGAGAGAGAGAAGTAGGAACATTTCCTCATAGACTTCTATACAATCTGAGGTAATAAAGAGAGAGAGAGAAGTAGGAACATTTCCTCATAGACTTCTATACAATCTGAGGTAATAAAGAGAGAGAGAGAAGTAGGAACATTTCCTCATAGACTTCTATACAATCTGAGGTAATAAAGAGAGAGAGAGAAGCAGGAACATTTCCTCATAGACTTCTATACAATCTGAGGTAATAAAGAGAGAGAGAAGGAACATTTCCTCATAGACTTCTCTACAATCTGAGGTAAAAAAGAGAGAGAGAGAAGTAGGAACATTTCCTCATAGACTTCTCTACAATCTGAGGTAATAAAGAGAGAGAGAAGTAGGAACATTTCCTCATAGACTTCTATACAATCTGAGGTAATAAAGAGATAGAGAAGTAGGAACATTTCCTTATAGACTTCTCTATAATCTGAGGTAATAAAGAGAGATAGAGAAGTAGGGACATTTCCTTATAGACTTCTCTACAATCTGAGGTAATAAAGAGAGAGAGAAGGAACATTTCCTCATAGACTTCTCTACAATCTGAGGTAATAAAGAGAGAGAGAAGTAGGAACATTTCCTCATAGACTTCTATACAATCTGAGGTAATAAAGAGAGAGAGAAGCAGGAACATTTCCTCATAGACTTCTCCACAATCTGAGGTTATAAAGAGAGAGAGAAGTAGGAACATTTCCTCATAGACTTCTATACAATCTGAGGTAATAGAGAGATAGAGAAGTAGGAACATTTCCTCATAGACTTCTCTACAATCTGAGGTAATACAGAGAGAGAAAAGTAGGAACATTTCCTCATAGACTTCTATACAATCTGAGGTAATAAAGAGAGAGAGAGAAGGAATATCTCCTCATAGACTTCTATATAATCTGAGATAATAAAGAGAGAGAGAAGTAGGAACATTTCCTCATAGACTTCTCTACAATCTGAGGTAATAAAGAGAGAGAGAAGTAGGAACATTTCCTCATAGACTTCTCTACAATCTGAGGTAATAAAGAGAGAGAGAAGTAGGAACATTTCCTCATAGACTTCTATACAATCTGAGATAATAAAGAGAGAGAGAAGTAGGAACATTTCCTCATAGACTTCTCTACAATCTGAGGTAATAAAGAGAGAGAGAAGTAGGAACATTTCCTCATAGACTTCTCTACAATCTGAGGTAATAAAGAGAGAGAGAAGTAGGAACATTTCCTCATAGACTTCTCTACAATCTGAGGTAATAAAGAGAGAGAGAAGTAGGAACATTTCCTCATAGACTTCTCTACAATCTGAGGTAATAAAGAGAGAGAGAAGTAGGAACATTTCCTCATAGACTTCTATACAATCTGAGATAATAAAGAGAGAGAGAAGTAGGAACATTTCCTCATAGACTTCTCTACAATCTGAGGTAATAAAGAGAGAGAGAAGTAGGAACATTTCCTCATAGACTTCTCTACAATCTGAGGTAATAAAGAGAGAGAGAAGTAGGAACATTCCCTCATAGACTTCTATACAATCTGAGGAAATAAAGAGAGAGAGAAGTAGGAACATTTCCTCATAGACTTCTATACAATCTGAGGTAATAAGGAGAGAGAGAGAAGTAGGAACATTTCCTCATAGACTTCTATACAATCTGAGGTAATAGAGAGAGAGAGAAGTAGGAACATTTCCTCATAGACTTCTATACAATCTGAGATAATAAAGAGAGAGAGAAGTAGGAACATTTCCTCATAGACTTCTATATAATCTGAGGTAATAAAGAGAGAGAGAAGTAGGAACATTTCCTCATAGACTTCTCCACAATCTGAGGTTATAAAGAGAGAGAGAAGTAGGAACATTTCCTCATAGACTTCTATACAATCTGAGATAATAAAGAGAGAGAGAAGTAGGAACATTTCCTCATAGACTTCTATATAATCTGAGGTAATAAAGAGAGAGAGAAGTAGGAACATTTCCTCATAGACTTCTCCACAATCTGAGGTTATAAAGAGAGAGAGAAGTAGGAACATTTCCTCATAGACTTCTCTACAATCTGAGGTAATAAAGAGAGAGAGAAGTAGGAACATTTCCTCATAGACTTCTATACAATCTGAGGTAATAAAGAGAGAGAGAGAAGGAATATCTCCTCATAGACTTCTATATAATCTGAGATAATAAAGAGAGAGAGAAGTAGGAACATTTCCTCATAGACTTCTCTACAATCTGAGGTAATAAAGAGAGAGAGAGAAGTAGGAACATTTCCTCATAGACTTCTCTACAATCTGAGGTAATAAAGAGAGAGAGAAGTAGGAACATTTCCTCATAGACTTCTATACAATCTGAGATAATAAAGAGAGAGAGAAGTAGGAACATTTCCTCATAGACCTCTCTACAATCTGAGGTAATAAAGAGAGAGAGAAGTAGGAACATTTCCTCATAGACTTCTATACAATCTGAGATAATAAAGAGAGAGAGAAGTAGGAACATTTCCTCATAGACCTCTCTACAATCTGAGGTAATAGAGAGACAGAGATGTAGGAACATTTCCTCATAGACTTCTATACAATCTGAGGTAATAAAGAGAGAGAGAGAAGTAGGAACATTTCCTCATAGACTTCTATATAATCTGAGATAATAAAGAGAGAGAAAAGTAGGAACATTTCCTCATAGACTTCTCTACAATCTGAGGAAATAAAGAGAGAGAGAAGTAGGAACATTTCCTCATAGACTTCTCTACAATCTGAGGTAATAAAGAGAGAGAGAGAAGTAGGAACATTTCCTCATAGACTTCTCTACAATCTGAGTTAATAAAGAGAGAGAGAAGTAGGAACATTTCCTCATAGACTTCTCTACAATCTGAGGAAATAAAGAGAGAGAGAAGTAGGAACATTTCCTCATAGACTTCTCTACAATCTGAGGTAATAAAGAGAGAGAGAGAAGTAGGAACATTTCCTCATAGACTTCTATACAATCTGAGGTAATAGAGAGAGAGAGAAGTAGGAACATTTCCTCATAGACTTCTCTACAATCTGAGATAATAAAGAGAGAGAGAAGTAGGAACATTTCCTCATAGACTTCTATACAATCTGAGGTAATAAAGAGAGAGAGAGAAGTAGGAACATTTCCTCATAGACTTCTCTACAATCTGAGGTAATAGAGAGAGAGAGAAGTAGGAACATTTCCTCATAGACTTCTATACAATCTGAGATAATAAAGAGAGAGAGAAGTAGGAACATTTCCTCATAGACTTCTATACAATCTGAGATAATAAAGAGAGAGAGAAGTAGGAACATTTCCTCATAGACCTCTCTACAATCTGAGGTAATAAAGAGAGAGAGAAGTAGGAACATTTCCTCATAGACTTCTCTACAATCTGAGGTAATAAAGAGAGAGAGAAGTAGGAACATTTCCTCATAGACTTCTCTACAATCTGAGGTAATAAAGAGAGAGAGGAGTAGGAACATTTCCTCATAGACTTCTCTACAATCTGAGGTAATAAAGAGAGAGAGAGAAGTAGGAACATTTCCTCATAGACTTCTATACAATCTGAGGTAATAAAGAGAGAGAGAGAAGTCGGAACATTTCCTCATAGACTTCTCTACAATCTGAGGCAATAAAGAGAGAGAGAAAAGTAGGAACATTTCCTCATAGACTTCTATACAATCTGAGGTAATAAAGAGAGATAGAAGTAGGAACATTTCCTCATAGACTTCTCTACAATCTGAGGTAATACAGAGAGAGAGAAGTAGGAACATTTCCTCATAGACTTCTCTACAATCTGAGGCAATAAAGAGAGAGAGAAAAGTAGGAACATTTCCTCATAGACTTCTCTACAATCTGAGGTAATACAGAGAGAGAGAAGTAGGAACATTTCCTCATAGACTTCTATACAATCTGAGGTAATAAAGAGAGATAGAAGTAGGAACATTTCCTCATAGACTTCTCTACAATCTGAGGTAATAAAGAGAAAAGTAGGAACATTTCCTCATAGACTTCTCTTCAATCTGAGGTAATAAAGAGAAAAGTAGGAACATTTCCTCATAGACTTCTATACAATCTGAGGTAATAAAGAGAAAAGTAGGAACATTTCCTCATAGACTTCTATACAATCTGAGGTAATAAAGAGAAAAGTAGGAACATTTCTTCATAAACTTCTCTACAATCTGAGGTAATAAAGAGAGAGAGAAGTAGGAACATTTCCTCATATACTTCTATACAATCTGAGGTAATACAGAGAGAGAGAAGTAGGAACATTTCCTCATAGACTTCTCTACAATCTGAGGTAATACAGAGAGAGAGAAGTAGGAACATTTCCTCATAGACTTCTATACAATCTGAGGTAATAAAGAGAGATAGAAGTAGGAACATTTCCTCATAGACTTCTCTACAATCTGAGGTAATAAAGAGAAAAGTAGGAACATTTCCTCATAGACTTCTCTTCAATCTGAGGTAATAAAGAGAAAAGTAGGAACATTTCCTCATAGACTTCTATACAATCTGAGGTAATAAAGAGAAAAGTAGGAACATTTCCTCATAGACTTCTATACAATCTGAGGTAATAAAGAGAAAAGTAGGAACATTTCTTCATAAACTTCTCTACAATCGGAGGTAATAAAGAGAGAGAGAAGTAGGAACATTTTTTCATAGACTTCTCTACAATCTGAGGTAATAAAGAGAGAGAGAAGTAGGAACATTTCCTCATAGACTTCTCTACAATCTGAGGTAATAAAGAGAGAGAGAAGTAGGAGCATTTCCTCATAGACTTCTATACAATCTGAGGTAATAAAGAGAGAGAGAGAAGTAGGAACATTTCCTCATAGACTTCTCTACAATCTGAGGTAATAAAGAGAGAGAGAGTAGTAGGAACATTTCCTCATAGACTTCTCTACAATCTGAGGTAATAAAGAGAGAGAGAGAAGTAGGAACATTTCCTCATAGACTTCTCTACAATCTGAGGTAATAAAGAGAGAGAGAGAAGTAGGAACATTTCCTCATAGACTTCTATACAATCTGAGGTAATAAAGAGAGAGAGAAGTAGGAGCATTTCCTCATAGACTTCTCTACAATCTGAGGTAATAAAGAGAGAGAGAAGTAGGAACATTTCCTCATAGACTTCTATAGAATCGTTGCATCACAATTGTGATTTGTCACCCGCCTCGAGATGTCCCGCCCCTTAGCCTATCAAGTACAATGTGTAGGAGGGCTAGCCAATAGGAGTGTGTTCCATAGTGATGTCACTATTTTACTGAAGTAAACAAAGGAGGTTTTAGTTTGACAGGTTTTAGTATTTGTTGTTTTAGACCTGAGTGATTAACTCCACACACACAACCATCACACACTCCGGTGTAGCATAGCTCAGGCAGGGGGTCTAACCATTTACTAGACCGACAGGAAGTCGGTGTAAAGACAGTGTGACATCATCAGTGAGTCAACTGGAAAGGCTGCTGTTGCCCACACAGGTCTCTGTGTCACACAGGTGTGTTTCAATTGGAGTTTAGAGACACAACACACACACACACACACACACACACACACACACACACACACACACACACACACACACACACACACACACACACAGATACTAACAGCATGTGAGTCAGGTTTGTTGGACGAGCACAGACCTGTAGAGTCTCCGCAGAATCACCTCTCTCAGAGAACATGTTCACTTCCTGACAAACAATACATCGGCTGCACTCAAAGAACTTTAAAACAAGTAAGCATTCACACACATACACATTCACACACATTCACACACATACACATTCACACACATACACATTCACACACATTCACACACATACACATTCACACACATTCACACACATACACATTCACACACATACACATTCACACACATACACATTCACACACATACACATTCACACACATACACATTCACACACATACACATTCACACACATACACATTCACACACATACACATTCACACACATACACATTCACACACATACACATTCACACACATTCACACACATACACATTCACACACATACACATTCACACACATACACATTCACACACATACACATTCACACACATTCACACACATACACATTCACACACATACACATTCACACACATTCACACACATACACATTCACACACATACACATTCACACACATTCACACACATACACATTCACACACATACACATTCACACACACACACATACACACACATCCACACACATACACACACATTCACACACATTCACACACAAACACATTCACACACATACACACACATACACACACATTCACACACAAACACACATTCACACACATCCACATTCACACACATTCACACACATTCACACATTCACACACATTCACACACATTCACACACATTCACACACAAACACATTCACACACAAACACATTCACACACACACACACACACACACACACACACACACATTCACACACATTCACACACATTCACACACATACACACACATCCACATTCACACACATTCACACACATTCACACACATTCACACACAAACACACATTCACACACACACACATCCACATTCACACACATTCACACACATCCACATTCACACACATTCACACACATTCACACATTCACACACATTCACACACATTCACACACATTCACACACAAACACACATTCACACACATCCACATTCACACACATTCACACACACACACACATTCACACACATACACATTCACACACATCCACATTCACACACATTCACACACATTCACACATATTCACACACATACACACACACACACACACACACACATACGCACACACACACACAAACACATTCACACACACACACACACACACACACACACACACACACACACACACACACACACACACACACATACGCACGCACACACACACACACAAACACATTCACACACACACACACACACACACACACACACACACACACACACACACACACACACATACACAGACCTCCACACACATTCAATACGCTAAGTTACGGCACGATATAGTTTGGTACAATTAGATAAGGTACGTAAGGTACCGTACTGTTAGGTATGTTACGGTAAGGTACCGTTCTTTTAGGTTTCATATGGTAAGTTATAGTGCGGTAAGGTACGATACAATAACAAACACAATATACTGTTTTTAGTTTTTAACTAACATCCTGTGTGTAAACCACCATTTCTTTTAAATGTAACAGTAATCAGATGTTTCAATGTAAAGGACTAAAGGGTCATCCATTACTGCCCAGGCCTGCTGACTCACTTCCACCTGAAACATATAATAAGTCCTCACATCTCATGATTTAAATATGTATATTTCCTCTCTGGCCGATGCTGGCCTGTCTGAACAGATAGAATGACGTGATGCGTTCAAAGACATGAATCACATCTGGAGCTTCGTCAGGTTTAACATTACTGTGGAAGCCAGAGAGGAGCTGGGAGTATTATTTAACTTCCTATTAATCTTATTGACAGCCATAACTTTCTCTGTGGTCACGTTAGAGTTCTTCTTTCCCAGAATTCTCAGCGACTGCAGAGGTGATGCGTCAAAGCGACAGCCAATAAGCATCCAGCGCTAATAACGGTAATTAATCTGGTTTCTGTGTGAAGTGCAGCTCTTTAATCTTCGTTATGTAACGGCAGCAGGGAGAGCAGTCAGCCTCCAATTTTCATGATGAAGATGGGCCGAGAAGCAGCTGTAGATCTGACCCCAGAACAGCAGATCTGACCCCAGAACAGCAGAACTGACCCCAGAACAGCAGATCTGACCCCAGAACAGCAGAACTGACCCCAGAACAGCAGATCTGACCAAATATCTGACCCCAGAACAGCAGATCTGACCCCAGAGCAGCAGAACTGACCCCAGAACAGCAGAACTGACCCCAGAACAGCAGATCTTGCCCCAGAACAGCAGAACTGACCCCAGAACAGCAGATCTGACCCGATAACTGACCCCAGAACAGTAGATCTGACCCCAGAACAGCAGATCTGAGCCGATAACTGACCCCAGAACAGCAGATTGGTTTTATTCAGATACAGCGTTCGCCTCTACATGTCGCACTAAATTAAATCCCTCTGTTCATCTATGCCTTACATCAGGATTACACTGGATAAGGTCAAACACAGAGCTAAATGTGAATATATAAAGATAAGAATGACATGAGTAAATACAGTATATATATATAACATTTATATATTTCAATCAAAGACAGAAATACCCAAACAAGGAGATGTTGGCTTTATCTTTGTTAGAGAGCATCTTCGGTGTAACCCTGAGGTTGTGTGTGTTTGACGTGGCGTCTCAGAAATATGACCTGTCACCAGATATGGGAAGTAGTGGAGTACAAATACTTTGTTACTGTACTTAAGTAAACGTTTCTGGTATCAGTACTTTACTCCACTACTTATTTTTCTGACGACTTTTTACTTTGACTTCTTACATGTTGAACACAAATACCTGTACTTTCTACTTCTTACATGTTGAACACAAATACCTGTACTTTCTACTTCTTACATGTTGAACTCAAATACCTGTACTTTCTACTTCTTACATGTTGAACTCAAATACTTGTACTTTCTACTTCTCACATGTTGAACTCAAATACCTGTACTTTCTACTTCTTACATGTTGAACACAAATACCTGAACTTTCTACTTCTTACATGTTGAACCCAAATACCTGTACTTTCTACTTCTTACATGTTGAACCCAAATACCTGTACTTTCTACTTCTTACATGTTGAACCCAAATACCTGTACTTTCTACTTCTTACATGTTGAACTCAAATACCTGTACTTTCTACTTCTTACATTTTGAACACAAATACCTGTACTTTCTACTTCTTACATGTTGAACCCAAATACCTGTACTTTCTACTTCTTACATGTTGAACACAAATACCTGTACTTTCTACTTCTTACATGTTGAACACAAATACCTGTACTTTCTACTTCTTACATGTTGAACCCAAATACCTGTACTTTCTACTTCTTACATGTTGAACTCAAATACCTGTACTTTCTACTTCTTACATGTTGAACTCAAATACCTGTACTTTCTACTTCTTACATGTTGAACTCAAATACCTGTACTTTCTACTTCTCTCATTTCCCAAACAGGCTGGTTCCTTTAGTCTGAATGTGTGTTTGGTGGCGTGATCATTATTATTTAGAGTCATTGCGTGCCTATTGATTTGAACACGATCCGTGTATCCATCATTTCCTGGTCTTCTCTAAAGAAGAGGGACCAATGGAAACGTTGTCATGTTGCCGTTGGTCACCATGGAAACATTCATTAGCTAACAATGACATTATTGTTCTATTAATATAAAGGGAGGTCAGGTACTCTTTAAAACAGCTGCTATTTATGGGTACTTTTTACTGAAGTACATTTCAAAGCCCATACTTCTGTACTTCTACTTGAGTAAAGGATGTGAGTACTTGTTCCCTCTCTGCCTGTCACAGTCCCCCCCCCCCCCCCCGCGGCTGGTTTCCTCTCAGAGCCTCACAGTGACATTCAGCCTGATGGCGGAGCAGATGGAGCAGATTGTAAAAACCTGCAGGTCGTACACGGTGTAGTTAAAACCTCCATCAGGGTGTGTGAGGACAGATGTTAGTGATGGTTCTTTCCATACACTCCATCCATTAACACACAAACTGCCTGTTTCAGCCTGCTGTTTGGAGGGCGTCCAACTCTCTGCAGCCTCACCCTCATGCCAGCCGAGGCCAGACACACTCCTCTGAAGAGTGTTGGACCTCTTCTGTTCTTCAACTGAACAATACTACTACCACTTTACATCAGCTTTAGGTGAACTTAACATTCCACTCGCCCAGACAGACCAAAGATTAGGTTCTTAAAGTCATTCTGCTTCTGTTTTAAAGACTTCGGAATCAGTGGTGAATGTCTTGAGAGCTGCTGAGATATTAACGGGACCAAAAACTAAAATGTGTGAAAAAACCTCCGGATAAAAAGTGAAGCCAATGGTGAAATTCCTTAAAGCTGCATTCTCTCAAACATCCAGGAGGGGGCGTCTCCTCCTCCTATAGAAGTCTATGAGGAAATGTTCCTACTTCTCTCTCTCTTTATTACCTCAGATTGTATAGAAGTCTATGAGGAAATGTTCCTACTTCTCTCTCTCTTTATTACCTCAGATTGTATAGAAGTCTACGAGGAAATGTTCCTACTTCTCTCTCTCTCTTTATTACCTCAGATTGTATAGAAGTCTATGATGAAATGTTCCTACTTCTCTCTCTCTCTTTATTACCTCAGATTGTAGAGAAGTCTATGAGGAAATGTTCCTACTTGTCTCTCTCTTTATTACCTCAGATTGTATAGAAGTCTATGAGGAAATGTTCCTACTTCTCTCTCTCTCTTTATTACCTCAGATTGTATAGAAGTCTATGATGAAATGTTCCTACTTCTCTCTCTCTCTTTATTACCTCAGATTGTAGAGAAGTCTATGAGGAAATGTTCCTACTTGTCTCTCTCTTTATTACCTCAGATTGTAGAGAAGTCAATGAGGAAATGTTCCTACTTCTCTCTCTCTTTATTACCTCAGATTGTAGAGAAGTCTATGAGGAAATGTTCCTACTTCTCTCTCTCTCTTTATTACCTCAGATTGTATAGAAGTCTATGATGAAATGTTCCTACTTCTCTCTCTCTCTTTATTACCTCAGATTGTAGAGAAGTCTATGAGGAAATGTTCCTACTTCTCTCTCTCTTTATTAACTCAGATTGTAGAGAAGTCTATGAGGAAATGTTCCTACTTCTCTCTCTCTTTATTACCTCAGATTGTAGAGAAGTCTATGAGGAAATGTTCCTACTTCTCTCTCTCTTTATTACCTCAGATTGTATAGAAGTCTATGAGGAAATGTTCCTACTTCTCTCTCTCTCTTTATTACCTCAGATTGTAGAGAAGTCTATGAGGAAATGTTCCTACTTCTCTCTCTCTTTATTACCTCAGATTGTAGAGAAGTCTATGAGGAAATGTTCCTACTTCTCTTTCTCCCTTTATTACCTCAGATTGTATAGAAGTCTATGAGGAAATGTTCCTACTTCTCTCTCTCTCTTTATTACCTCAGATTGTAGAGAAGTCTATGAGGAAATGTTCCTACTTCTCTTTCTCCCTTTATTACCTCAGATTGTAGAGAAGTCTATGAGGAAATGTTCCTACTTCTCTCTCTCTCTTTATTACCTCAGATTGTAGAGAAGTCTATGAGGAAATGTTCCTACTTCTCTCTCTCTTTATTACCTCAGATTGTAGAGAAGTCTATGAGGAAATGTTCCTACTTCTCTCTCTCTTTATTACCTCAGATTGTATAGAAGTCTATGAGGAAATGTTCCTACTTCTCTCTCTCTATATTACCTCAGATTGTAGAGAAGTCTATGAGGAAATGTTCCTACTTCTCTCTCTCTCTTTATTACCTCAGATTGTAGAGAAGTCTATGAGGAAATGTTCCTACTTCTCTCTCTCTTTATTTCCTCAGATTGTAGAGAGGTCTATGAGGAAATGTTCCTACTTCTCTCTCTCTCTTTATTACCTCAGATTGTAGAGAAGTCTATGAGGAAATGTTCCTTCTTCTCTCTCTCTTTATTACCTCAGATTGTAGAGAAGTCTATGAGGAAATGTTCCTACTTCTCTCTCTCTTTATTACCTCAGATTGTAGAGAAGTCTATGAGGAAATGTTCCTACTTCTCTCTCTCTCTTTATTACCTCAGATTGTAGAGAAGTCTATGAGGAAATGTTCCTACTTCTCTTTCTCCCTTTATTACCTCAGATTGTAGAGAAGTCTATGAGGAAATGTTCCTACTTCTCTCTCTCTCTTTATTACCTCAGATTGTAGAGAAGTCTATGAGGAAATGTTCCTACTTCTCTCTCTCTTTATTACCTCAGATTGTAGAGAAGTCTATGAGGAAATGTTCCTACTTCTCTCTCTCTCTTTATAACCTCAGATTGTAGAGAAGTCTATGAGGAAATGTTCCTACTTCTCTCTCTCTCTTTATTACCTCAGATTGTATAGAAGTCTATGAGGAAATGTTCCTACTTCTCTCTCTCTCTTTATTACCTCAGATTGTATAGAAGTCTATGAGGAAATGTTCCTACTTCTCTCTCTCTTTATTACCTCAGATTGTAGAGAAGTCTATGAGGAAATGTTCCTACTTCTCTCTCTCTTTATTACCTCAGATTGTAGAGAAGTCTATGAGGAAATGTTCCTACTTCTCTCTCTCTTTATTACCTCAGATTGTAGAGAAGTCTATGAGGAAATGTTCCTACTTCTCTCTCTCTTTATTACCTCAGATTGTATAGAAGTCTATGAGGAAATGTTCCTACTTCTCTCTCTCTATATTACCTCAGATTGTAGAGAAGTCTATGAGGAAATGTTCCTACTTCTCTCTCTCTCTTTATTACCTCAGATTGTAGAGAAGTCTATGAGGAAATGTTCCTACTTCTCTCTCTCTTTATTTCCTCAGATTGTAGAGAGGTCTATGAGGAAATGTTCCTACTTCTCTCTCTCTCTTTATTACCTCAGATTGTAGAGAAGTCTATGAGGAAATGTTCCTACTTCTCTCTCTCTTTATTACCTCAGATTGTAGAGAAGTCTATGAGGAAATGTTCCTACTTCTCTCTCTCTCTTTATTACCTCAGATTGTAGAGAAGTCTATGAGGAAATGTTCCTACTTCTCTCTCTCTTTATTTCCTCAGATTGTAGAGAAGTCTATGAGGAAATGTTCATACTTCTCTCTCTCTTGATTACCTCAGATTGTATAGAAGTCTATGAGGAAATGTTCCTACTCCTCTCTCTCTTTATTTCCTCAGATTGTAGAGAAGTTTAGTGCTCGATAAATAAAGTTGTTATTATTATAACAAGTATAAATAGCTTCCCACCTCTAGCTGCTGGACTTAAAACCCCACAAATAAAAACACAACGACCCCCTTGTGTGACACTCCATCATTATTCCTGACCCCCCACAGTGCGGAGGTGTTATGCTAATGAGTCTCTCTCTCTCTCTCTCTCTCTCAGTTTACCAGATTTCTCCAGCGACGGTCGTTGCAAATGAGATTCAGAGGTCTCGGGGGAAATAGGCCTGCCGTGTGCTGTGTGCCGTCACGGTCAAAGTGCTCCTCACACAGATGGTGCACAGCCAACGCTGAGGGGATGGGCTCTGAAGGTAATTCAGCATATTTACTAAGTACTCTGCTGAGTACTTCTACTTTTACTCAAGTACAAGATCTGAGTACTTCTACTTTTACTAAAGTACAAGATCTGAGTACTTCTACTTTTACTAAAGTACAAGACCTGAGTACTTCTACTTTTAATCATGTACAAGATCTGAGTACTTCTACTTTTACTCAAGTACAAGATCTGAGTACTTCTACTTTTACTCAAGTACAAGATCTGAGTACTTCTACTTTTACTCAAATACAAGATCTGAGTACTTCTACTTTTACTCATGTACAAATTCTGAGTACTTCTACTTTTACTCAAATACAAGATCTGAGTACTTCTACTTTTACTCAAGAACAAGATCTGAGTACTTCTACTTTTACTCAAGCAGAACTGAGTACTTCCCCCCCCCCTTCTTCCTCTCCCTCACTTCCAAACTGTCTCCCCTCCTGTCTGCAGACCCTCTGCTGCCCCCTGCTGTGTAGATAACACACTGCATGCTCCTCTCAGGATCAGAAACAGGTTTAAAGGTCCCATGTCCTGCTTCTCTGGTTCTGACCCGTCCCCTTGTGTTCTGTAGCTTCTGCATGTGAACGGTCTGCAGAGTCACAAACCCTCAAAGTACACCCTGTAGGAGTAAAGCTCTAACACAGAGAAGACCTGTCTGTGCTGCCCCAGAACGCCTCGTTGGACATTTCTCTTTTTCCATTGTTGGCTTCCTGGGTTCTGTGACGTGTGAACACCCAAATCAACAACAAATGACCGGATTGGCCCAAATGGACCAATCCGCGGAGCTCCTCCCTCACCAGGATCCCTTGGCTAACTAACAGGGAGTCCCCATTGACTTGCATAGAGCTCCCTGAACACTGGTAATAGACGAGTTGGGATGGTGGAGAAATGCTCTCCGCAGACCCATTCTCTCAGCCTGATAAACCTTTTTCTAATTCAATATCGAGCCACACTTATTGATTTTACTTCGGCTGTGAGTGTTTGTGTGCTCAGGATGAGTTTCGCTTGCTCTTGGAAAGGAGTGAGCAGAGGGTCGAGTTGTCGATTCTAGTTCTGTTTTCTGTGACTAGCCTCACCCTCTCAGACTTTCAGTTCCTCGCGCTACAAAAGAGACGCGCTACCATGGAAACCAAACAATGGTGTAGCTGTATTAAAGTCCGAGTGGAAACAGTCCTGAGTAAATCTGATTTTGTCAGAAATCGGAAGAAATGCGGGAGAAATGTGACCCCGGGAGGAAACCGGGAGAGGGCAATGAAATCAGGAGTCTCCCGTGAAAATCGGGAGGGTTGGCAAGTATGTCGCCGACCCGGAAACCTGTTGCTCCTCGCAGCAGCGGCGAGCAGCAACGAGCCTCGCAACGTCCCGACCAATCAGAGCACACTGGGCTCACAGGGAGGGGGGGGCAGGAGCTCCAACAAGCCGTGTAGGACAGAGAGTGAATACAAAGACTATACAGAGATGCTGTTTGAGAAACCAATGTGAGTTTGGAACATTGAACAATGTGAATCTATTCTAGTAGACCTCAACGATGGAACTATGATCAGTAGAAATGGCCATGACACGGGACCTTTAA
>NC_136906.1:82817230-82860904 GCF_949606895.1 Notothenia rossii | reverse complement strand
AGGAGAATATTTGTCCTTGTTCAAAATAATAATAAACAAACATTTGCATAAAGCAGATTTGTCCACTCATAAGTTGATGAGAGTATTTCAAACTTGAAGAACATTCCTCTAAGCTTCATTTAGAACAGGTACAAAATGTGCGATTAACTATTTGAATCGACCGACAGCCCTAATATTTACATGAACAAATAGATATACCAACAAACTAAGTGCAGCATGGACGTCGCTGAGGGTCCCGGGACTATTATTGTTAACATCATCCCATCGCTGCCACTATCCCGAGTTATAATCACAATGTGAACGTGAAGATGTGCAATAAATAATAAATACATTGTTCAGTATTAAAACATTTATTGATATTAATGTAAGTTATTTTTAGTTTAACCTGTGATATTCTAATGTTTACTTAATGCTCAACTATTAATTACCATCAGACTTGTGTTTCTTTTCCACACTTTATTAAACTTTATTTGCTCTGTGTGTCGGAGCTTCACAGTTTGGATGCCGGCCTCTCCGGATTGGTCGAGGAGGGGCTGGTGGGGGCGAGTCGACCAATCAGACGCAGCCGGCTGACGCCTCCGTCGGGCCGGATGATGAGGCGGACGTGGCTGATGGGGGGGCGGAGGCAAAGCGACGCCTCATCGAACACGTGATGGTGGTCCGCACGAAGCTGTGGCAAGATTTAATTCAGAGATTCAGAGATTCAGGGATTCAGGGATTCAGAGATTCAGAGATTCAGGGATTCAGGGATTCAGGGGTTCAGAGATTCAGAGATTCAGAGATTCAGAGATTCAGGGATTCAGGGATTCAGAGGTTCAGAGATTCAGAGATTCAGAGATTCAGGGATTCAGAGATTCAGGGATTCAGAGATTCAGGGATTCAGGGATTCAGAGGTTCAGAGGTTCAGAGATTCAGAGGTTCAGAGATTCAGGGATTCAGAGGTTCAGAGGTTCAGAGATTCAGAGATTCAGGGATTCAGGGGTTCAGAGATTCAGGGATTCAGAGATTCAGATAATATTTATTAGAAAAGTTAATATTGAGAAAAAATAGATCGATTTTGAGATATATATTGTATACATTTACTGTAACATAGCATTCCTACAGCGTGGTTTTGGTACTTTTACTGCAGTCAAACTAGACTTCTTTAGAAAGAAGAAAGACATGAAGTGATGAATGGAGGGAACATTAGCTAAATGTAATGCACTATACTGCTGTCCGGGTTGAGCGCAGCAGGCAGGACCCAAATGCAGGTGTCGGAGCCATATGTTAAAATGTATATTTGAATATTATAATCCTTTGCTATTAGTGCTCTCATATCATTTATTTGAACCAGCCGTGTGAAATTGACGGCATAGACGACCGCAGCTGTACGTGATTACGAGACGTTATAGCCAACGGCAGCTGCTGGTGATCGGGGTGTGAGAAGGAAGCACCGAGCAACATCGCTTTTTGACCTGAGAGAATATGTGTTTGTATTTGATACCTTTTTGTGTAAGTACAAATCAAACTATCCTGAGACGTATTTTGTCCGAGTCAAGCTTATTTGCTATCTGTGAGCCGAATTTTGGATTACTGGAACTACAGCAGGTTTTACTGGAGAAATACCTTTATTCCAAGGCCACAAGAGAAAAATACTGAGCTCTTCCCCCTGAACAAAGTCCAAAACAAACAAGGATCCCACTAAGACTAACAGGAAAAAACGAACCTAAATGCACACAGGACTAATCAAAGAAACAAGACACAGGTGAGGAGGGAGGAGACAACACAGGGGCACCAGGTGAAAACAATCAGGAATCAGGTAGGAGGGAACACACAGGCAGGAAACCAAAGACAGATCTAAACAAGACAAAACACAACACAGACAGATCGTGACAACTGCACTGTAATGTACTAAACTGTACTGTAATGTAATGTAATGTACTGTACTGTAATGTAATATACTTTAATATACTGTAATGTAATATACTGTAATGTACTGTAATGTAATATACTTTAATATACTGTAATGTACTGTACTGTACTGTAATGTAATATACTGTAATGTACTGTACTGTACTGTAATGTAATATACTGTACTGTACTGTAATGTACTGTAATGTAATATACTGTACTGTACTGTAATGTAATATACTTTAATATACTGTAATGTACTGTACTGTAATGTAATATACTGTAATGTAATATACTGTAATGTAATATACTGTACTGTACTGTAATGTACTGTAATGTACTGTACTGTAATGTACTGTAATGTAATATACTGTAATGTAATATACTGTAATGTAATATACTGTAATATACTGTAATGTACTGTAATGTACTATACTGTAATGTACTGTAATGTAATATACTGTAATGTAATATACTGTAATGTAATATACTGTACTGTAATGTACTGTACTGTAATGTACTGTAATGTAATATACTGTAATATACTGTAATGTACTATACTGTAATGTACTGTAATGTAATATACTGTAATGTAATATACTGTAATGTAATATACTGTACTGTACTGTAATATACTGTAATGTACTGTAATGTACTGTACTGTAATGTACTGTAATGTAATATACTGTAATATACTGTAATGTACTGTAATGTAATATACTGTAATATACTGTAATGTAATATACTGTAATGTACTTTAATATACTGTAATGTACTGTACTGTACTGTAATGTACTGTAATGTAATATACTGTAATGTAATATACTGTACTGTACTGTAATATACTGTAATGTACTGTAATGTACTATACTGTAATGTACTGTAATGTAATATACTGTAATATACTGTAATGTACTGTAATGTAATATACTGTAATATACTGTAATGTAATATACTGTAATGTACTTTAATATACTGTAATGTACTGTACTGTACTGTAATGTACTGTAATGTAATATACTGTAATGTAATATACTGTACTGTACTGTAATGTACTGTAATGTACTGTACTGTACTGTACTGTAATGTAATATACTGTAATATACTGTAATGTAATATACTGTAATGTACTTTAATATACTGTAATGTACTGTACTGTACTGTACTGTACTGTAATGTACTGTAATGTAATATACTGTAATGTAATATACTGTAATATACTGTACTGTACTGTAATGTAATATACTGTAATGTACTGTAATGTACTGTAATGTAATATACTGTAATATACTGTAATGTACTATACTGTAATGTACTGTAATGTAATGTAATGTACTGTAATGTAATATACTGTAATATACTGTAATGTAATATACTGTAATATACTTTAATATACTGTAATGTACTGTACTGTACTGTAATGTACTGTAATGTAATATACTGTAATGTAATATACTGTAATGTAATATACTGTACTGTACTGTAATGTACTGTAATATACTGTAATATACTGTAATGTAATATACTGTAATGTACTTTAATATACTGTAATGTACTGTACTGTACTGTACTGTAATGTACTGTAATGTACTGTACTGTAATGTAATATACTGTAATATACTGTACTGTACTGTAATGTACTGTACTGTACTGTACTGTAATGTAATATACTGTAATATACTGTAATGTAATATACTGTAATGTACTTTAATATACTGTAATGTACTGTACTGTACTGTAATGTACTGTACTGTAATGTACTGTAATGTAATATACTGTAATGTAATATACTGTAATGTACTTTAATATACTGTAATGTACTGTACTGTACTGTAATATACTGTAATGTAATATACTGTAATGTACTTTAATATACTGTAATGTACTGTACTGTACTGTAATGTACTGTAATGTAATATACTGTAATGTAATATACTGTACTGTACTGTAATGTACTGTAATGTACTGTACTGTAATGTAATATACTGTAATATACTGTACTGTACTGTAATGTACTGTACTGTACTGTAATGTAATATACTGTAATATACTGTAATGTAATATACTGTAATGTACTTTAATATACTGTAATGTACTGTACTGTACTGTAATGTACTGTACTGTACTGTACTGTAATGTAATATACTGTAATATACTGTAATGTAATATACTGTAATGTACTTTAATATACTGTAATGTACTGTACTGTACTGTAATATACTGTAATGTAATATACTGTAATGTACTTTAATATACTGTAATGTACTGTACTGTACTGTAATGTACTGTAATGTAATATACTGTAATGTAATATACTGTAATATACTGTACTGTACTGTAATGTAATATACTGTAATGTACTGTAATGTACTGTAATGTACTGTAATGTAATATACTGTAATATACTGTAATGTACTGTAATGTACTGTACTGTACTGTACTGTAATATACTGTAATGTAATATACTGTACTGTACTGTAATGTACTGTACTGTACTGTACTGTAATGTAATATACTGTAATATACTGTAATGTAATATACTGTAATATACTGTAATGTACTGTAATGTACTGTAATGTAATATACTGTAATATACTGTAATGTAATATACTGTACTGTACTGTAATGTACTGTACTGTACTGTACTGTAATGTAATATACTGTAATATACTGTAATGTAATATACTGTAATGTACTTTAATATACTGTAATGTACTGTAATGTACTGTAATGTACTGTAATGTAATATACTGTAATATACTGTAATGTACTGTAATGTACTGTAATGTACTGTAATGTAATATACTGTAATGTACTGTAATGTACTGTAATGTAATATACTGTAATATACTGTACTGTACTGTACTGTACTGTAATGTAATATACTGTAATATACTGTAATGTAATATACTGTACTGTACTGTAATGTACTGTACTGTACTGTACTGTAATGTAATATACTGTAATATACTGTAATGTAATATACTGTAATGTACTTTAATATACTGTAATGTACTGTACTGTACTGTAATGTACTGTAATGTAATATACTGTAATGTAATATACTGTAATATACTGTACTGTACTGTAATGTAATATACTGTAATATACTGTAATGTAATATACTGTACTGTACTGTAATATACTGTAATGTAATATACTGTAATATACTGTAATGTAATATACTGTAATGTACTTTAATATACTGTAATGTACTGTACTGTACTGTAATGTACTGTAATGTAATATACTGTAATGTAATATAATGTACTGTACTGTACTGTACTGTAATGTAATATACTGTAATATACTGTAATGTAATATACTGTACTGTACTGTAATGTACTGTACTGTACTGTACTGTAATGTAATATACTGTAATATACTGTAATGTAATATACTGTAATGTACTTTAATATACTGTAATGTACTGTACTGTACTGTAATGTACTGTAATGTAATATACTGTAATGTAATATACTGTAATATACTGTACTGTACTGTAATGTAATATACTGTAATGTACTGTAATGTACTGTAATGTACTGTAATGTAATATACTGTAATATACTGTAATGTACTGTAATGTACTGTACTGTACTGTACTGTAATATACTGTAATGTAATATACTGTACTGTACTGTAATGTACTGTACTGTACTGTACTGTAATGTAATATACTGTAATATACTGTAATGTAATATACTGTAATATACTGTAATGTACTGTAATGTACTGTAATGTAATATACTGTAATATACTGTAATGTAATATACTGTACTGTACTGTAATGTACTGTACTGTACTGTACTGTAATGTAATATACTGTAATATACTGTAATGTAATATACTGTAATGTACTTTAATATACTGTAATGTACTGTACTGTACTGTAATGTACTGTAATGTAATATACTGTAATGTACTGTAATGTACTGTAATGTAATATACTGTAATATACTGTAATGTAATATACTGTACTGTACTGTAATGTACTGTACTGTACTGTACTGTAATGTAATATACTGTAATATACTGTAATGTAATATACTGTAATGTACTTTAATATACTGTAATGTACTGTAATGTACTGTAATGTACTGTAATGTAATATACTGTAATGTACTGTAATGTACTGTAATGTACTGTAATGTAATATACTGTAATGTACTGTAATGTACTGTAATGTAATATACTGTAATATACTGTACTGTACTGTACTGTACTGTAATGTAATATACTGTAATATACTGTAATGTAATATACTGTACTGTACTGTAATGTACTGTACTGTACTGTACTGTAATGTAATATACTGTAATATACTGTAATGTAATATACTGTAATGTACTTTAATATACTGTAATGTACTGTACTGTACTGTAATGTACTGTAATGTAATATACTGTAATGTAATATACTGTAATATACTGTACTGTACTGTAATGTAATATACTGTAATATACTGTAATGTAATATACTGTACTGTACTGTAATATACTGTAATGTAATATACTGTAATATACTGTAATGTAATATACTGTAATGTACTTTAATATACTGTAATGTACTGTACTGTACTGTAATGTACTGTAATGTAATATACTGTAATGTAATATAATGTACTGTACTGTACTGTACTGTAATGTAATATACTGTAATATACTGTAATGTAATATACTGTACTGTACTGTAATGTACTGTACTGTACTGTACTGTAATGTAATATACTGTAATATACTGTAATGTAATATACTGTAATGTACTTTAATGTACTGTAATGTAATATACTGTAATGTAATATACTGTAATATACTGTACTGTACTGTAATGTAATATACTGTAATATACTGTAATGTAATATACTGTAATGTACTTTAATATACTGTAATGTACTGTACTGTACTGTAATGTACTGTAATGTAATATACTGTAATGTAATATACTGTACTGTACTGTAATGTAATATACTGTAATATACTGTAATGTAATATACTGTACTGTACTGTAATGTACTGTACTGTACTGTACTGTAATGTAATATACTGTAATATACTGTAATGTAATATACTGTAATGTACTTTAATATACTGTAATGTACTGTACTGTAATGTACTGTAATGTAATATACTGTAATGTAATATACTGTAATATACTGTACTGTACTGTAATGTAATATACTGTAATGTACTGTAATGTACTGTAATGTACTGTAATGTAATATACTGTAATATACTGTAATGTACTATACTGTAATGTACTGTAATGTAATATACTGTAATATACTGTAATGTACTGTAATGTAATATACTGTAATATACTGTAATGTAATATACTGTAATGTACTGTAATGTAATATACTGTAATATACTGTAATGTAATATACTGTAATGTACTTTAATATACTGTAATGTACTGTACTGTACTGTAATGTACTGTAATGTAATATACTGTAATGTAATATACTGTAATATACTGTACTGTACTGTAATGTAATATACTGTAATGTAATATACTGTACTGTACTGTAATGTACTGTAATGTACTGTACTGTACTGTACTGTAATGTAATATACTGTAATATACTGTAATGTAATATACTGTAATGTACTTTAATATACTGTAATGTACTGTACTGTACTGTAATGTACTGTAATGTAATATACTGTAATGTAATATACTGTAATATACTGTACTGTACTGTAATGTAATATACTGTAATGTACTGTAATGTACTGTAATGTAATATACTGTAATGTAATATACTGTAATATACTGTAATGTACTATACTGTAATGTACTGTAATGTAATATACTGTAATATACTGTAATGTACTGTAATGTAATATACTGTAATGTACTGTAATGTAATATACTGTAATATACTGTAATGTACTGTACTGTACTGTAATATACTGTAATGTAATATACTGTAATGTAATATACTGTAATGTACTGTAATGTAATATACTGTACTGTACTGTAATGTAATATACTTTAATATACTGTAATGTACTGTAATGTAATATACTGTAATATACTGTAATGTAATATACTGTAATATACTGTAATGTAATATACTGTAATGTACTGTAATGTAATATACTGTAATATACTGTAATGTACTGTACTGTACTGTAATGTAATATACTGTAATATACTGTAATGTACTGTAATGTAATATACTGTAATATACTGTAATGTAATATACTGTAATGTACTGTAATGTAATATACTGTAATATACTGTAATGTAATATACTGTAATGTACTGTAATGTAATATACTGTAATATACTGTAATGTAATATACTGTAATGTACTGTAATGTAATATACTGTAATATACTGTAATGTACTGTACTGTACTGTAATGTACTGTAATGTAATATACTGTAATGTAATATACTGTAATGTACTGTAATGTAATATACTGTACTGTACTGTAATGTAATGTAATATACTGTAATGTACTGTAATCTAATATACTGTACTGTACTGTAATGTAATATACTGTAATATACTGTAATGTACTGTACTGTACTGTAATGTACTGTAATGTAATATACTGTAATGTAATATACTGTAATGTACTGTACTTTAATATACTGTAATGTACTGTAATGTAATGTAATATACTGTAATGTACTGTAATCTAATATACTGTACTGTACTGTAATGTAATATACTTTAATATACTGTACTGTACTGTAATGTACTGTAATGTAATATACTGTACTGTACTGTAATGTAATATACTTTAATATACTGTAATGTACTGTAATGTACTGTAATGTAATATACTGTAATGTACTGTAATGTACTGTAATGTAATATACTGTAATGTAATATACTGTAATGTAATATACTTTAATATACTGTAATGTACTGTAATGTACTGTAATGTAATATACTGTACTGTACTGTAATGTAATATACTTTAATATACTGTAATGTACTGTAATGTACTGTAATGTAATATACTGTAATGTACTGTAATGTACTGTAATGTACTGTAATGTACTGTAATGTAATATACTGTAATGTAATGTAATGTACTGTAATGTAATATACTGTAATGTACTGTAATGTACTGTAATGTAATATACTGTAATATACTGTAATGTACTGTAATGTACTGTAATGTACTGTAATGTAATATACTGTAATGTACTGTAATGTACTGTAATGTACTGTAATGTAATATACTGTAATGTAATGTAATATACTGTAATGTACTGTAATGTACTGTAATGTACTGTAATGTAATATACTTTAATATACTGTAATGTACTGTAATGTACTGTAATGTACTGTAATGTAATATACTGTAATGTAATGTAATATACTGTAATGTACTGTAATGTAATATACTGTACTGTACTGTAATGTAATGTAATGTACTGTACTGTACTGTAATGTACTGTAATGTACTGTACTGTACTGTAATGTAATATACTGTAATGTAATATACTTTAATATACTGTAATGTACTGTAATGTAATATACTGTAATGTAATATACTGTAATGTAATATACTTTAATGTAATATACTTTAATATACTGTAATGTACTGTAATGTACTGTAATGTAATATACTGTAATGTAATATACTGTAATGTAATATACTTTAATATACTGTAATGTACTGTAATGTACTGTAATGTAATATACTGTACTGTACTGTAATGTACTGTAATGTAATATACTGTAATGTAATATACTGTAATGTAATATACTTTAATATACTTTAATATACTGTAATGTACTGTAATGTAATATACTGTAATGTACTGTAATGTACTGTAATGTACTGTAATGTAATATACTGTAATGTACTGTAATGTACTGTACTGTACTGTAATGTACTGTAATGTAATATACTGTAATGTACTGTAATGTACTGTAATGTACTGTAATGTAATATACTGTAATGTACTGTAATATACTGTACTGTAATGTAATATACTTTAATATACTGTAATGTACTGTAATGTACTGTAATGTACTGTACTGTACTGTAATGTACTGTAATGTAATATACTGTAATGTACTGTAATGTACTGTAATGTAATATACTTTAATATACTGTAATGTACTGTAATGTAATGTACTGTACTGTACTGTACTGTAATGTACTGTAATGTAATATACTGTAATGTACTGTAATGTACTGTACTGTAATGTACTGTAATGTAATGTAATGTAATATACTTTAATATACTGTAATGTACTGTAATGTAATGTACTGTAATATACTGTACTGTACTGTAATGTAATATACTTTAATATACTGTAATGTACTGTAATGTAATGTACTGTACTGTACTGTAATATACTGTACTGTACTGTAATGTACTGTACTGTAATATACTGTAATGTACTGTAATGTACTGGACTGTAATATACTGTACTGTACTGTACTGTACTGTAATATACTGTAATGTACTGTAATGTACTGTAATGTAATATACTGTACTGTACTGTACTGTACTGTAATATACTGTAATGTACTGTAATGTACTGTAATGTAATATACTGTAATGTACTGTAATGTACTGTAATGTAATATACTGTACTGTACTGTAATGTACTGTACTGTAATATACTGTAATGTACTGTAATGTAATATACTGTACTGTACTGTAATGTAATATACTGTAATATACTGTACTGTACTGTAATGTACTGTACTGTAATATACTGTACTGTACTGTACTGTACTGTAATATACTGTAATGTACTGTAATGTACTGTAATGTAATATACTGTAATGTACTGTAATGTACTGTACTGTACTGTACTGTACTGTAATATACTGTAATGTACTGTAATGTACTGTAATGTAATATACTGTACTGTACTGTACTGTACTGTAATATACTGTAATGTAATGTACTGTAATGTACTGTAATATACTGTACTGTACTGTACTGTACTGTAATATACTGTAATGTACTGTAATGTACTGTAATGTAATATACTGTACTGTACTGTACTGTACTGTAATATACTGTAATGTACTGTAATGTACTGTACTGTAATATACTGTACTGTACTGTACTGTAATATACTGTAATGTACTGTAATGTACTGTAATGTAATATACTGTACTGTACTGTAATGTACTGTACTGTAATATACTGTACTGTACTGTAATATACTGTACTGTACTGTAATATACTGTAATGTACTGTAATGTACTGTAATGTACTGTAATGTAATATACTGTAATGTACTGTAATGTACTGTAATGTACTGTACTGTAATGTAATATACTGTACTGTACTGTAATGTAATGTAATGTACTGTACTGTACTGTAATGTACTGTACTGTAATGTACTGTAATGTACTGTAATATACTGTAATGTAATGTACTGTAATGTACTGTAATATACTGTACTGTACTGTAATGTAATATACTTTAATATACTGTAATGTACTGTAATGTAATGTACTGTACTGTACTGTAATGTACTGTACTGTAATGTACTGTAATGTACTGTAATATACTGTAATGTAATGTACTGTACTGTAATGTAATATACTTTAATATACTGTACTGTACTGTACTGTACTGTAATATACTGTAATGTACTGTACTGTAATGTAATATACTGTACTGTAATGTAATGTAATATACTTTAATATACTGTACTGTAATGTACTGTACTGTAATGTAATATACTGTACTGTAATGTAATGTAATATACTTTAATATACTGTACTGTACTGTAATGTACTGTAATGTACTGTACTGTAATGTAATATACTGTACTGTAATGTAATGTAATATACTTTAATATACTGTACTGTAATATACTGTAATGTACTGTACTGTAATGTAATATACTGTACTGTAATGTAATGTAATATACTTTAATATACTGTACTGTACTGTAATATACTGTAATGTACTGTACTGTAATGTAATATACTGTACTGTAATGTAATGTAATATACTTTAATATACTGTACTGTAATGTACTGTACTGTAATGTAATATACTGTACTGTAATGTAATGTAATATACTTTAATATACTGTACTGTACTGTAATGTACTGTAATGTACTGTAGTGTAATGTAATATACTGTACTGTACTGTAATGTACTGCACTGTAATGTACTGTAATGTACTGTAATATACTGTAATGTACTGTACTGTACTGTAATGTACTGTAATGTAATGTACTGTACTGTAATGTAATATACTTTAATATACTGTAATGTACTGTAATGTAATATACTGTAATGTAATATACTTTAATATACTGTAATGTACTGTAATGTACTGTAATGTAATGTAATGTAATATACTGTACTGTACTGTACTGTAATGTAATGTACTGTAATGTACTGTAATGTAATGTAATGTACTGTAATGTACTGTAATGTACTGTAATGTAATGTACTGTACTGTAATGTAATGTACTGTAATGTACTGTAATGTACTGTAATATACTGTAATGTACTGTACTGTACTGTACTGTACTGTAATGTACTGTAATGTAATGTACTGTACTGTAATGTAATGTACTGTAATGTACTGTAATGTACTGTAATGTAATGTAATGTACTGTAATATACTGTAATGTACTGTACTGTACTGTAATGTACTGTAATGTAATGTACTGTACTGTAATGTAATATACTGTAATGTACTGTACTGTACTGTAATGTACTGTAATGTAATGTACTGTACTGTAATGTACTGTACTGTAATGTAATGTACTGTAATGTACTGTAATGTACTGTAATGTAATATACTGTACTGTACTGTACTGTACTGTAATGTAATGTAATGTACTGTACTGTACTGTAATGTACTGTACTGTAATGTACTGTAATGTACTGTAATATACTGTAATGTACTGTACTGTACTGTAATGTACTGTAATGTAATGTACTGTACTGTAATGTAATATACTTTAATATACTGTAATGTACTGTAATGTAATATACTGTAATGTAATATACTTTAATATACTGTAATGTACTGTAATGTACTGTAATGTACTGTAATGTAATATACTGTAATGTAATATACTGTAATATACTGTAATGTACTGTAATGTACTGTAATGTAATATACTGTACTGTACTGTAATGTACTGTAATATACTGTAATGTACTGTACTGTACTGTAATGTACTGTAATGTAATGTACTGTACTGTAATGTAATATACTTTAATATACTGTAATGTACTGTAATGTAATATACTTTAATATACTGTAATGTACTGTAATGTAATATACTTTAATATACTGTAATGTACTGTAATGTAATATACTTTAATATACTGTAATGTACTGTAATGTACTGTAATGTACTGTAATGTAATATACTGTAATGTAATATACTGTAATATACTGTAATGTACTGTAATGTACTGTAATGTAATATACTGTAATGTACTGTAATGTACTGTAATGTAATATACTGTAATGTACTGTAATATACTGTACTGTACTGTAATGTACTGTAATGTAATATACTGTACTGTACTGTAATGTAATATACTTTAATATACTGTAATGTACTGTAATGTACTGTAATATACTTTAATATACTGTAATGTACTGTAATGTACTGTAATGTACTGTAATGTAATATACTGTAATGTAATGTACTGTACTGTAATGTACTGTAATGTAATATACTGTACTGTACTGTAATGTAATATACTTTAATATACTGTAATGTACTGTAATGTACTGTAATATACTTTAATATACTGTAATGTACTGTAATGTACTGTAATGTACTGTAATGTAATATACTGTAATGTAATATACTGTAATATACTGTAATGTAATGTACTGTACTGTAATGTACTGTAATGTACTGTAATATACTGTAATGTACTGTAATGTACTGTAATGTAATATACTGTAATATACTGTAATGTACTGTAATGTACTGTACTGTACTGTAATATACTGTACTGTACTGTAATGTACTGTACTTTAATATACTGTACTGTACTGTACTGTACTGTAATATACTGTAATGTACTGTAATGTACTGTACTGTAATATACTGTAATGTACTGTACTGTACTGTAATATACTGTACTGTACTGTAATGTACTGTACTGTAATATACTGTACTGTACTGTACTGTACTGTAATATACTGTAATGTACTGTAATGTAATGTACTGTGATGTAATGAACGTACTTTCTTGGGGGGCAGCAGGATCTGCCATTTCCCAGAATGCCACCCATTGCTGCGGCTCTGAGCCTCCTCCCCGGCGGTCAGCGAACACACCTCCACGCTGCAGGAGTCCGGAAAGTTCCCTGCAGGAAACACAGCGGTCATTCATCCTGAACACCATGGGAAACACATTGAGAACATTCACAGGCAAACTGTGGGAATATTTAAAATAAAAAGGCTGAATATTTTAAGAAAGAAAATTGAATATTCAGAGGAATTTATTTTTGAATGATCAGATACAAGTCTAACAAGCTAGACTATTAACAGAGAGACGAATAAAACGATTTAGAGAAAACATTTGAGAAAAAGTCAGAACAGTTTGGGAATTATGGAAGAATAAGTTGGAATATTATCAGGAAAGTTTTGAGGAAAAGCTGCAAATAAAGAGAAACGATTTTCAGAAAAAAGGCGAAATATTACGAAGACATTTTTTAAACATTTTCAGAAACAAGTCTGGATTTTTTGTGGATTCTCTTTTTGTCTATTAAGAGGACAAATAAAACGATTTAGAGGAAAAAGTCGGAAAACTTTGAGAAAAAGTCTGAATATTTTGGCGTGTAGACCTTTGAAGTGGTGGGTGTCCAGCTCCACACTGCGGATCACTCCGGGGTGACCGAGTCGGAACACGGCCCACTCCCAGCCCGGGACCATCAGGACGCCATGCTCGTCCTCCTGGAAACACAGCTGCTCTTTAATTCATTTCCTTTCCATAAAGGAATTCTGATTCTACAACAAATGAAGTTAATTTGTTAAGCTAGGTTCAGGAGCATGGCCCCGCCTCAACCCGTCTCTGATCACAGCCAACTCTATTTATATCCGGCCAAACATCCGGCTTCGATTGTCTCCATTCTCTCAACCCACCATCCCTCATCCCTTCACCCCTCCCTCATCCCTTCATCCCTCCCTCATCCCTTCACCCCTCCCTCATCCCTTCACCCCTCCCTCATCCCTTCATCCCTCCCTCATCCCTTCACCCCTCCCTCATCCCTTCATCCCTCCCTCATCCCTTCACCCCTCCCTCTCCCTTTAGTCCAGCAGCAAGTCCTCAAAAAAGGCTTTAGTTTTCGAGATACCCCTACCCGAGGTAGAACAAATGACAACAATTATTTTTCTTATCTTTAGGGTCTCCCATTAATAAAATTGATTGTTGTCAAATTTTATTTTGGGGGAAAAAATGTTTTTTTGGTTGTTCTTTAAAACTACCCCAATCCCTGAAAAAGAGCCAAATTAGGCCAGGCCGAATATGGGAAAGGTGACAAAAAATCCCATAACTTAAAAATGACAACTCTTTTCCTCTTCAGATTTGCTGAGGTATGAACCAGGTGGCTGTCCTACATCACTAAATAGTCAGACAATTATTTAACTAAAGAAATACTGAAATATAGTCCTGTAAACTTAGCTTTAGTTTAGACGGAAATTGTACTTTTGTTGATAGGAACATATCAATAATGTTTCATTAATGGGAGACCCTAAAGATAAGAAAAATCATTGTTGTCATTTGTTCTACCTCGGGTAGGGGTATCGCAAAATCTGAGGGCCCTTCCTGCTAGACTACTTCTACTCATACGGTTCCTTTCTACCTCATACTTAGCCAAACTCTTTCATCCCTCCACCCATCAACCCCCTTCAACGATACACCCTGACATCCATTCATCACTCAATCCTTATATCCTGTCATCCAGATGGCCAGAGGGCCAGAGGGCCATGTGTTCAGAAGGCTAAGTGTTCAGAAGGTTAAGTGTTCAGAAGGCTAAGTGTTCAGAAGGTTAAGTGTTCAGAAGGCTAAGTGTTCAGAAGGCTAAGTGTTCAGAAGGTTAAGTGTTCAGAAGGCTAAGTGTTCAGAAGGCTAAGTGTTCAGAAGGTTAAGTGTTCAGAGGGCTAAGTGTTCAGAGGGCTAAGTGTTCAGAGGGCTAAGTGTTCAGAGGGCCATGTGTTCAGAAGGCCAAGTGTTCAGAAGGTTAAGTGTTCTGAGGGCTAAGTGTTCAGAAGGCTAAGTGTTCAGAGGGCTAAGTGTTCAGAAGGTTAAGTGTTCAGAAGGCTAAGTGTTCAGAGGGCTAAGTGTTCAGAGGGCTAAGTGTTCAGAGGGCTAAGTGTTCAGAGGGCCATGTGTTCAGAAGGCCAAGTGTTCAGAAGGTTAAGTGTTCTGAGGGCTAAGTGTTCAGAAGGCTAAGTGTTCAGAGGGCTAAGTGTTCAGAAGGTTAAGTGTTCAGAAGGCTAAGTGTTCAGAGGGCTAAGTGTTCAGAAGGTTAAGTGTTCAGAAGGCTAAGTGTTCAGAAGGCTAAGTGTTCAGAAGGTTAAGTGTTCAGAAGGTTAAGTGTTCAGAAGGCTAAGTGTTCAGAAGGTTAAGTGTTCAGAAGGTTAAGTGTTCAGAAGGCTAAGTGTTCAGAAGGCTAAGTGTTCAGAAGGCTAAGTGTTCAGAAGGTTAAGTGTTCAGAAGGCTAAGTGTTCAGAAGGTTAAGTGTTCAGAAGGTTAAGTGTTCAGAAGGCTAAGTGTTCAGAAGGTTAAGTGTTCAGAGGGCTAAGTGTTCAGAGGGCTAAGTGTTCAGAAGATTAAGCGTTCAGAAGGTTAAGTGTTCAGAGGGCTAAGTGTTCAGAGGGCTAAGTGTTCAGAGGGCTAAGTGTTCAGAGGGCTAAGTGTTCAGAGGGCTAACCTCCAGGTGTTTGGGTCGGTCCAGACGCCGGGCCGTCTCCCAGCCGTCCGCCATGTTGACACCTCGACCGAGACCTGAAGACACATTGAATTGAATTGAATTGAATTTGGAGGATGAAACCCTCTTTAATGGTCTCACATGCAGAGCACACCGTGACATTTGTTCTCTGCTTTTAACCCACCCTAGTACCAGGAACAGAGGGCAGCTATTGTACAGGGGAGCAATGGGGAGTGGGGGGTTGTCCGGTGCCTTGCTCAAGGGCAGGGGCCAGGAGGTGAACTGAGACCTCTCCAAGTACCACTCCACACAAAAAATATTAAGTCTGTTCGGGGTCTTGAACCAGCGCCCCTCCCAGTCCAAGCCCCTACTTACTGAGACAGCTGTCAGAGGGAAACGAGTCCACTTTTAAACTATACAAAACGTAAATGCACACATTATTCTAACCAATCATGTTGCGTGGATGCCCAAAGTGGGCGTCACTGTAGCCGAGGCAGACGCCCCCATTGGTCAGGGCCAGCAGGTCGACGTCCTGATTGGGCGAGATGTCGGACCAGTCTCTCTGCCCGACGCCGTACACCCGCAGTCTGGAGATCCCTCCGTCTGCGGACAGAGGAGGTTAAAGAGAGCCTGTTCTTCTTCTGTGGTGCTCTCTCTTCTGTAGTTTGTTCTATAGGTGTTAGTGTATGTCAACGGTCTGCAGAGGATAAAATCCCTTTGTTCCTCCAGTGGGAGTTTCTCTTCCACTGGAGTTATTCAGAAGTATAAAAGACATTGTGTATGAAAAACATAACATCAAATATTTTGGAGGTACTTTTACTGTACTAAGGGAGCTAGATGTGTGTGTGTGTGTGTGTGTGTGTGTGTGTGTGTGTGTGTGTGTGTGTGTGTGTGTGTGTGTGTGTGTGTGTGTGTGTGTGTGTGTGTGTGTGTGTGTGTGTGTGTGTGTGTGTGTGTGTGTGTGTGTGTGAGTGTGTGTGTGTACCTGGGTGCATGTTGAGCCTCAGGTGTGTGACTCTCTGTGTGACTCTCACACTGTAGTAGTTGTTGCAGCAGTGGGAAAACCCTGGCTGAAGCTCCGCCTCCTTCAGCAGCTCAGGCCACGCCTCCGAGTGCAGCTGCTCGGGAACACAGTCACTTTTTTTTATCATGATTACATAACCCCATTACAACCCAAGCCTAAATACAACAATAACAGGAAGTGCATCATTCACAAAGAAGGAAATGGGCCAGTCACATCTTGCATAAAAAAAAAAAAATCCAATGCACTTTTAAACAGAAATGGATAAAAATTAGGATGTGAAAAATAATCAAATGTTAAAAAATAGGGAGGAAGGAAGTCATTCTGAACAGCAGTGAAGTTGAAACAAATGCAGAGGAAGAGCAAATTCTGTAACGCAGCGTCCACACGGCGGCGTGCGTTGAAGCTTGCCGGCGGCCCAGTCTGAAACTCGACCAACTACCAATCACATGAATCTCCCGCCCCGGACACACAAGCACGCGGTTTGATTGGCTAGAGCTTATACTGGCATATGATTTGATTGGCTGACACTTCCGTCGAAGCTTCAAAAGTTGAACATTGCTCAACTTTTGAAGCGAGCAAAGTGAAGCGACGTGACCACAATGCAGTTCGGCAAAGTCACCCCATTCAAAGTGAATGGGCAGAAACCGCCGTGTGGACGGGCCGTAACACTGCATATATTTTACATTTGTGTTTTTGTTTAAATTATCTGTAATTTCTGCTCCTCATATTCTCTGAACAGACTCTCAACAGGATGCTTTTAAAAGAGAAGAATTTGATTTGGTGCACGGCCATTTAAGGCCTTATAAACTCTTAAATATATTGAGTAACCTAGGTGAATACTAGCAGGTAACAACAGTAAAGGCAACTAACTTGACCTTGCCGACACGGCCTAAAACTTCAGCTGTCAATCACGTTACCTTGGCAACAGCAGTCAGCTGAGTGTCGGAGGCGGCCATTCCTGTCCTGTCCCCCTTCATAGAGAAGGTGGGGGGGGTGTCTGGTGAAGAACAGATAAACATCAAAGGAGGCTAATGTTGGGCTATAGAGGAACTACAGCACGGTCACATGACTTCACGTCACCACCGCTAAGCTAAAGGAGGCTAATGTTGGGCTATAAAGGAACTACAGCACGGTCACATGACTTCACGTCACCTCCGCTAAGCTAAAGGTGGCTAATGTTGGGCTATAAAGGAACTACAGCACGGTCACATGACTTCACGTCACCACCACTAAGCTAAAGGTGGCTAATGTTGGGCTATAAAGGAACTACAGCACGGTCACATGACTTCACCTCACCACCGCTAAGCTAAAGGAGGCTAATGTTGGGCTATAAAGGAACTACAGCACGGTCACTTGACTTCACGTCACCACCGCTAAGCTAAAGGAGGCTAATGTTGGGCTATAAAGGAACTACAGCACGGTCACATGACTTCACGTCACCACCGCTAAGCTAAAGGAGGCTAATGTTGGGCTATAAAGGAACTACAGCACGGTCACTTGACTTCACGTCACCACCGCTAAGCTAAAGGTGGCTAATGTTGGGCTATAAAGGAACTACAGCACGGTCACATGACTTCACGTCACCACCGCTAAGCTAAAGGTGGCTAATGTTGGGCTATAAAGGAACTACAGCACGGTTACATGACTTCACGTCACCACCGCTAAGCTAAAGGTGGCTAATGTTGGGCTATAATGGAACTACAGCACGGTCACATGACTTCACGTCACCATCGCTAAGCTAAAGGAGGCTAATGTTGGGCTATAAAGGAACTACAGCACGGTCACATGACTTCACGTCACCACCGCTAAGCTAAAGGTGGCTAATGTTGGGCTATAATGGAACTACAGCACGGTCACATGACTTCACGTCACCACCGCTAAGCTAAAGGATGCTAATGTTGGGCTATAATGGAACTACAGCACGGTCACATGACTTCACGTCACCATCGCTAAGCTAAAGGTGGCTAATGTTGGGCTATAATGGAACTACAGCACGGTCACATGACTTCACGTCACCACCGCTAAGCTAAAGGTGGCTAATGTTGGGCTATAATGGAACTACAGCACGGTCACATGACTTCACGTCACCACCGCTAAGCTAAAGGAGGCTAATGTTGGGCTATAAAGGAACTACAGCACGGTCACATGACTTCACGTCACCATCGCTAAGCTAAAGGAGGCTAATGTTGGGCTATAAAGGAACTACAGCACGGTCACATGACTTCACGTCACCATCGCTAAGCTAAAGGAGGCTAATGTTGGGCTATAAAGGAACTAGAGCACGGTCACATGACTTCACGTCACCACCGCTAAGCTAAAGGTGGCTAATGTTGGGCTATAATGGAACTACAGCACGGTCACATGACTTCACGTCACCACCGCTAAGCTAAAGGAGGCTAATGTTGGGCTATAAAGGAACTACAGCACGGTCACATGACTTCACGTCACCACCACTAAGCTAAAGGAGGCTAATGTTGGGCTATAAAGGAACTACAGCACGGTCACATGACTTCACGTCACCACCGCTAAGCTAAAGGAGGCTAATGTTGGGCTATAAAGGAACTACAGCACGGTCACATGACTTCACGTCACCATCGCTAAGCTAAAGGAGGCTAATGTTGGGCTATAAAGGAACTAGAGCACGGTCACATGACTTCACGTCACCACCGCTAAGCTAAAGGTGGCTAATGTTGGGCTATAATGGAACTACAGCACGGTCACATGACTTCACGTCACCACCGCTAAGCTAAAGGAGGCTAATGTTGGGCTATAAAGGAACTACAGCACGGTCACATGACTTCACGTCACCACCACTAAGCTAAAGGAGGCTAATGTTGGGCTATAATGGAACTACAGCACGGTCACATGACTTCACGTCACCACCACTAAGCTAAAGGAGGCTAATGTTGGGCTATAAAGGAACTACAGCACGGTCACATGACTTCACGTCACCACCGCTAAGCTAAAGGAGGCTAATGTTGGGCTATAAAGGAACTACAGCACGGTCACTTGACTTCACGTCACCACCGCTAAGCTAAAGGTGGCTAATGTTGGGCTATAATGGAACTACAGCACGGTCACATGACTTCACGTCACCACTGCTAAGCTAAAGGAGGCTAATGTTGGGCTATAAAGGAACTACAGCACGGTCACATGACTTCACGTCCCCACCGCTAAGCTAAAGGTGGCTAATGTTGGGCTATAAAGGAACTACAGCACGGTCACATGACTTCACGTCCCCACCGCTAAGCTAAAGGTGGCTAATGTTGGGCTATAATGGAACTACAGCACGGTCACATGACTTCACGTCACCACCGCTAAGCTAAAGGAGGCTAATGTTGGGCTATAAAGGAACTACAGCACGGTCACATGACTTCACGTCACCACTGCTAAGCTAAAGGTGGCTAATGTTGGGCTATAAAGGAACTACAGCACGGTCACATGACTTCACGTCACCACCGCTGATCTTATTTCAGGATAGAAACCAAAAACACATTCAGAAAACCATACTCCAGACCAGGGGACAGGAAGTGATGAATTGTTGACTCATGTCAGGATTTTAGGACTCATTCCTGCACCACTCTACTGGAATTTCAGTGGTTTGATTCCCAGGTTTCTTATTTAGGAGATGATAAGGTGGATTAGTACCCAGACAGGCGGCCTGGATGGAGACGTGGGGCGAGTGGTTCCCGGTGAAGAAGGACGTGTCCACATCGAAGCCGTGGATCAGCCCCGGCACACCGAGAGCGACGATGCACCAGTCGTGACCTCCACAGAAAGTGAGATGAGAAAAACCGTGTTAAAAACCAACAAATAAAGAAATATACGAGCGCAATAGTCTAGTTGTTAACACTGTGAACCCTTACATGTTGAGACCCCAAAGTGTTCTGATAGGGAGGCTGTGGCACAGTGGACTAGTGCGTTGGTGGACTAGTGCGTTGGTGTTCGGCTCAGGAGAGCACAGGTTCAAACCCCACTGCAGTCTGCATGTCGTTGTGTCCCTGAGACACTTCACCCCAAAGTGCTCCTGTGGGGATTGCCCACAGTGTGGAGTATGGAAGTTGCTTTGGATAAAAGCGTCTAACAAGTGACATGTAATGATAGAAATGTATAGTAGGGTCTCCAGCACATAGAGACTGCTGGATGCTAACCTGCGGATGCTGGGCATTTACACAGTTAGCATAAGTTGAGTTCATTAGCATTATAGCCTACAGTAAGTGGACAATAGTTAAAAAACGTGTTGGCCGATTTGGACAGTGATCGAGTGGCTTTGGGGGTCATTGAGGATGCTGAGTCCATTTCTGAATGTCTGAAATACCCCGGTTAGAAAGTGGATTACTCTATAGTGACCACATCAGTGCTTCCTGACCTTGAACACTTACTTTGTACTCTGTCTGCAGCTCATACAGTCCTATTGTGAACTGAAATGTTGAGTACCCCAAAGTGTTATGATATGGACCGTTTTGGAGTGTTTCTTCAGGATCAGCATTGGCAGATTTAACCAGAAGGAGGACATACTGTATCTGTGCTCTCTGTGGACTGATTTAGATTACCATGACTAGTGTTGGACCATTGGATACAGAGAGCACCAGATGAACATTACTACCTCTACTGTGGACAATTTATATTCAAATAAATAACCAATCTGTCCAATCCAGATGATCCAGAGTCCTCTAAATCTTCCTAATCAGACTCAGTCCACAGAGAGAACAGATATGGACAATTTCAGGATCAAACTGCCAGCTTTTATCCTGAAATGTCAGAAATGGATTCACACTAACCCTCAAAACCACTCAGATATTGAAAACCCTCTTTCCGAGGTCCTGCCCTTTCTATCATTTAAAATGTATTTAGTTTATACTTGGGTCCTCTTCATTCTGTGTTTGGGTGTTTCTGAACCTTTTAGAGTTAATGAAGGAGGGTTCAGTTCTTTTTACGCGAGGCGTTGATGGTGCTTCTGCCACAACAGGAGGATGTTTCTTTGTTCAGGTGAGGAGGGCGGGACGACGTGACGGACAGCTCAGACACCCTGTTGGATCCAAACCATGTCACCTGTTGGAATGTGTTTTGTTGCTTCTTACCCGGTGTTCTCTTTCTCCTCGTCTCCCATCCGTCCATCCACTTCCCAAACTCAGTGAAGGCCGAGGCGATGAACACCGGCTGCTCTCTCTGTACGAACAATCAGTACATCTTAAAGTTGATATCTACATCCGCTGAAATGCTCTGCTTTTCCTTAAGAGAGCCTTTTTAGTTTCACGCTTTATGGATATTTTACATTATATTCATTGCATAACAACAACAGTACAGAAGAAGTGGTAACCTGTGCCGTACTCAGCAGATTATGTGAGGTGAATATTGCATCAGAGGTTCCTTTACATTTTTTGAACTTTTATACAATTCTCTCTGCGCAACAAAGATCGATTTGACGATGATAGAATATCTGAAGTACAGGAAGAGAAACTCTTTAGTGTGAACGGCTGGATCTGAGTCGTACCTTCAGCAGGTTTGCAGCCGGAGCGAACCATTCGTCCGTTGCAAAAATAACCTGGAAGAACAACACGCTTATTTCAATACAGAGAGAATAATTATAATATGGTCAACACTGCAAACCAGAGAAAAGCTAACGATGTGTTCATCAATATTAGCAAGGAATTGATATATTCACTCTCATGTGTGAATGGTGTTGTTTATGATGGATGTATTTTTAGAAGGAACAAACGATGAAACAATACAGATTTCAGTTTTCTGAGCCCCTTCTCTCCCCATAACTGACGGCAACTAAAGTCCTACATTATTCAATTAAAATAAAGAAGTAAACACAATAAGTGAGGCTTGATATTGAGAAAAAGGTTGATGAACGCTGTGAGAATGGATCTGAGGAGAGCATTTCGCCACGATCCCAACTCCTCTATTACCAACGTTCAGGGAGCTCTATGCAAGTCAATGGGACGCCCTGCCCGTTGAACACTGACTCTCAAGGGGTACCCTGACCGTAATAGAGTGACGGGGAGGGGCCCTGACCGACCGTCAACATCTGACGGGTTGGGAGAGAGAACGTGTTGAACAAACACAGTGTTTCCAAAGCACATTGTACAGGGTGGTTCCTGTGTGTGCGTGTGTGTGTGTGTGTGTGTGTGTGTGTGTGTGTGTGTGTGTGTGTGTGTGTGTGTGTGTGTGTGTGTGTGTGTGTGTGTGTGTGTGTGTGTGTGTGTGTGTGTGTGTGTGTGTGTGTGTGTGTGTGTGTGTGTGTGTGTGTGTGTGTGTGTGTGTGTGTGTGTGTGTGTGTGTGTGTGTGTGTGTGTGCACGACAGAGAACAACCTACAGACAGGAGCAGGTAACGTGGAGGAGAGAGACGACGACCGGACAGGGAGCAAGAGGGGAGACGAGACTAAATACACAGAAGGGAAATCACAGGACAAGACACGGCTGGGGAGGCAGAAACACAACAACAACAACAACAACAACAACAAGTGAACACAAAGAGAATCAGACACAGGAGGGCAAACACAGAAAGGAAGACCAGACACAGGGAGAACAGAGTTTCAAAAATAAAACTGGAAACTAAACACACAAAGCTAAGAAGCGAGCTGATTCCCTGGTATGTGTAAGCCTACTTGGGGATAAAGCAGATTGTGATGAACTCACCTTCCCCCCCACCGCCTCACAGGCCAGATCATTGAACTGCAGGAAGTGCGGCTCTGCTGCTGCCTCGGCTCTCCTCTCCGCCATGCTGCGATCTGTCTGGCGTTCTGGTCTGAGCGCTGGAGGCGGTCGTCTCCTGCAGGACAAAGTCCAGCGGCTGCCGGCTGTTTATTCAGACAGCGAGGGGTCACTGACTCCCAGGGGCCCCTGCTGCACCAACACTGAGTATCAACAGCAAGCCTCATCCTTATTTAAACCACAGCTCGTTGGTGATCAGGAGTGATGTCGCTCTTTTTCTCTTCTGCACAAATGCTGCCATGTCGTCTTTACAATCACCTGTAGCGATGGGTCGTCATCTTCAGCCGAGGTCCGTTCAAAAGCTGCCTCTTAGTTTGTAGTATTTACACTTTATACTTCTACTCCACTGCAGGTGAGAGGTTGATACCACTATGTAACTGTGGGCAGCTGTGGCTCAGTGGATAGTGTGCTGGACTTCGAATCAGGAGGTAGCGAGTTCGAGTCCCCCAGCAGTCAGCATGTCGTTGTGTCCCTGAGACACTTCACCCCAAAGTGCTCCTGTGGGGATTGTCCACAGTTCTGAATGTATGTAATGTAACTCCCCTAGAGCAATGTGAAGCTTTAGATGGACTTGGAGATTAAACATCCTAGCAGAGGGTCCTGGACTTCCTATCCCACGCACCTGCACATTAGTATCCCCTCTGTAGTGCCTCGCGGACCTGCTCTACCAGCTTTATGTGTTTATAGTGTCGTGAACAGTCTCCATTGATCAACTGTCACACATTGGATTATATATTGATTTCAAACCATGTCATTGGGCTGAAGCATAAATGATATTTGAAAGTGTAATGAGAATCAGTTGATTGTTACCAGTAATGATCCACATTATAATCTGGACCTGCAGAAGAGGGTATCATGATCACATCTCTAGATACCTCAGGAGAGATGAGGTATCTAGAGATCTGAGTCCAGAGGAGAGATGAGGTATCTAGAGATCTGAGTCCAGAGGAGAGATGAGGTATCTAGAGATCTGAGTCCAGAGGAGAGATGAGGTATCTAGAGATCTGAGTCCAGAGGAGAGATGAGGTATCTAGAGATCTGAGTCCAGAGGAGAGATGAGGTATCGAGAGATCTGAGTCCAGAGGAGAGATGAGGTATTTAGAGATCTGAGTCCAGAGGAGGAGAGATGAGGTATCTAGAGATCTGAGTCCAGAGGAGAGATTAGGTATCTAGAGATCTGAGTCCAGAGGAGGAGAGATGAGGTAGCTGATCATCAAGCTCAGAGACCTCGGGCTCAACAGCGCCCTCTGTGACTGGATCCTGAACTTCCTGACGGGCAGACCCCGGGCAGTGCGGGTGGGAAACATCACATCCTCCACCCTGACCCTTTAACACCGGAGCCCCTCAAGGCTGCGTGCTCAGCCCTCTCCTCTACTCCCTGTTCACTCACGACTGCGTGGCCACACGCAGCTCCAACACCATCGTGAAGTTTACTGACGACACGACCGTTATCGGCCAGATCACAGACGGCGACGAGACGGCGAACAGAGAGGAGGTCGAAAACCTGACATCTTGGTGCCAGGATAACAACCTCCATCTCAACTTCAGCAAAACCAAGGAGCTGATTGTGGATTACAGGAAGCAGCAGAGAGAGGGACACGCCCCCATCGCCATCAATGGGACTACGGTGGAGAGAGTCAGCAGCTTCAGGTTCCTCTGGGTCCACATCACTGAGGACCTGACATGGACTCTTCACTGAGGACCTGACATGGACTCATCACTAAGGACCTGACATGGACTCATCACTGAGGACCTGACATGGACTCATCACTGAGGACCTGACATGGACTCTTCACTGAGGACCTGACATGGACTCTTCACTGAGGACCTGACATGGACTCATCACTGAGGACCTGACATGGACTCTTCACTGAGGACCTGACATGGACTCTTCACTGAGGACCTGACATGGACTCATCTCTGAGGACCTGACATGGACTCATCTCTGAGGACCTGACATGGACTCATCACTGAGGACCTGACATGGACTCATCACTGAGGACCTGACATGGACGCATCACTGAGGACCTGACTCATCACTGAGGACCTGACATGGACTCATCACTGAGGACCTGACATGGACTCATCTCTGAGGACCTGACTCATCACTGAGGACCTGACATGGTCTCATCACTGAGGACCTGAGATGGACTCATCACTGAGGACCTGACTCATCACTGAGGACCTGACATGGACTCATCACTGAGGACCTGACATGGACTCTTCACTGAGGACCTGACATGGACTCTTCACTGAGGACCTGACATGGACTCATCACTGAGGACCTGACTCATCACTGAGAACCTGACATGGACTCTTCACTGAGGACCTGACTCATCACTGAGGACCTGACATGGACTCATCACTGAGGACCTGACTCATCACTGAGGACCTGACTCATCACTGAGGACCTGACATGGTCTCATCACTGAGGACCTGAGATGGACTCATCACTGAGGACCTGACTCATCACTGAGGACCTGACATGGACTCATCTCTGAGGACCTGACATGGACTCTTCACACCAACATCACCAAGAAAGCTCAACAGTGGCTCTTCTTCCTCCGCAGGCTGAGGAGGTTCAACATGGACTCCAGGATACTCTGCAACTTCTACAGGTGCTCCATAGAGAGGGTCCTGACCTTCAGGTGCTCCATGGAGAGGATCCTGACCTTCAGGTGCTCCATAGAGAGGGTCCTGACCTACAGGTGGTCCATAGAGAGGGTCCTGACCTGTAGATAATGATATCTATGCTATATGGGGGTCCTTGGCATGGCAAAGTTTGGGAACCCCTGTGCTAGACCACTTTATGATCTGACTGAGACGGTTTCTGCTCTTTAAAGTCAGGTTACCAAACCAAGACATTAAAGGAAAAGACAGAACTGACAGTGCTGACTGTCTTCAAGTTTAGGATTGACTTCCTGAATGTCTTTAGTGAAGTCTAAGGTATTAGACATTTACACTAGGCGAGGTGTGTTTTCTGACAACAACACGCCGGCCATAATGTCCCTGCACCCGCACAGCGCTTTGACAGCACTTCCTGCGGTTAATCACACTCATGCTGCTCAGCTAAAAGAGAAAGTAAGGGATAGCAGTGAGCGGGCGGGGCCACTTTTTATGCAGTGGATGCGCTTGCATTCAGGTAGGCCCGCCCAGGGGGCCGGCTACGGGTATTACTCAGTGAAAGAATGCGTTCATAGACAGGATCGAGGGGAGTACCCATTAGACCCTCCAGAAAAACGCGGGCTAAAGTCCTTGATTATGCGATTAAACATGCGGGGTTTTATGTGATTTTATGCGGTGAAACTGCGGGAAGTTGCGAAATATGCGGAAAGTTGCGAAATATGCTAAATATGCGGGAAAAAATTATCGATTTTTTTTTTAATATTGGGCTGTCTTATTTATTCTCTCTCACACACAACCTGCCACTAATGTTAAACCCCTTTACTATTCAATGAAACACATTCAATGTTTATTTATTGTAAAAGCAATTGGGCTATTTTAATCTCACGCACACACACACACACACCCACACACACACACACACACACACACACACACACACACACACACACACACACACACACTTCTCCGCCTCATTCTGTTTTCATTTACTCGTTCGTTATCTGACCAGCTTCAATCTTGTAGGCTACTCACTTCGTTTCTTGTAGCCCTCTAAAGGGTTTTGAGGTTGATGCCTCGGTGAAAGTGAGTTGTTTGGCTTTCTTGTCCGCAGCAGCAGAAAGCATTTTCGAATGTTTGAATGAATCAAAGTGGGTCGTCACCGTCGATGTTCTCTTATGCTCCAACACACAGTTGCACGGGGTGCAGAATAGTTCCCCCCCACTTTTTGCCCGGTCTTTAGTAGAAATGTTCGTCGGTAAATGAGATGGATTAGATTTTTTCATCTTGGTGTTTTCTCTATCGTGTGAGCTCCACACGTTCACTCTATACAGTGTTGTTTACATTCTGTGATGCGCGAGCTGATGACGTCACGTCAAGACGAGTTAACTTTTTTTTCTTCTCAACTTTGTGTGGAAAAATGCGGGGATTATGCGGCCTTTTAAAAATCTGCGCCATTTTACTGATTATGCGGTAAATTCTGCGATCGCAGAATAGCGTTTTTCTGGAGGGTCTAACCCATAGAGTCCAGTAGAGGGCTCCGCTGTGCTTATATAACAAGGGTTAACATACGTAACCCTACGTTTCATCCCACAGGCCATCAGACTGTTAAACCCCTGAACTCTGTGAAGAAAATCCAGAACATTCATCTGTTTGCAACTTACAAATGATGTATCTAATATATCATATTCCTTTTACTTGTATGGACTCTCCTTGCACTATTTCTACTTTATTTTATTTGTACTACTTGCACTATTTTATCTGTTTTTAACTAAATGTATTGTTTTTTTCTACAGCAGTCATTCTATCAGAGCATGTATCACAAAAAGGTAAACAAATCTTCACTTAAAGGTCCCATGGCCATTTCTACTGATCATAGTTCCATAGCTGAGTTCTAGAATAGATGTACATTGTTCAATGCTCCAAACTCTCATTGGTTTCTCATCCAGCATCTCTGTATAGTGTGTGTATTCACTCTCTGTCCCCCCCCCCCCCCTGTGAGCCCACTGTGCTCTGATTGGTCAGCTCGCCCACTCTGTTCTGATGAGTCCACCACCGTTACAGCTGAACATCAGTGATTATGTTTTACCATGGCGTTTGTTAGCAACCAGGAAATGACCCCAGCAAGGACAAACAGAAGAGAATGCTGCGTGGGGTCTGGGGGCCGTGTTGGGGGGACGTTGGGGGGGTCGCTGCTCCGCCCTTTGAGGCTCGAGGAGCGGACAGTGAGAGCTGGGTTACTGGGGTCGCTTCCTGGTTGCTGCGTGGGGTCTGCGGGACACAGCCCCAACACAACCCGAGCACTCACACACACTCACAGCCAAAAGATAAGGCTGAGTGAGTGTTCAGCACAGACAGGTCTCTCTGAGTTAGAGTGTTACTCCCTACAGGGTGTACTTTGAGGGTTTGTGACTCTGCAGACCGTTCACAGGCAGAAGCTACATAACACCAGTGCTGGGCAAGTTACTTCCAAAATGTAATACATTACATATGATATGACTTATTACTGTCTTTTTTAAGTAATAAGTTACATTACAATATTACTGTCTCTGAAATGTAATGAGTCTACTTTTATATTTCTTTTACTTTCCACCAAAATAACCGCAAAAATAATGGCTCGGTATTGAAATGCTAAAATGTAGTTTAGTGCAGCAACTGTGTAGGCCCTTAATACTCGATTCTGAACATTTCAAAACATGTGACATGTTGTTAATACAGTAGTAGGCTACAGACCGCTGTCGTGGCGTTGCTAAGGAGGATCAAGAAAGAGAAAGGAAAATAGGTTCAAAGATGGAGCGCTGGACAGCAGATCAATGAACAAGAAGACAGACAGGAAGTGAACAGGAACACGGTGTGGGCTCTGCAGAGTTTAAGGACTTGTTCGTGGATCAGAAGTGAACAGGAACACGGTGTGGGCTCTGCAGAGTTTAAGGACCTGTTCGTGGATCAGAAGTGAACAGGAACACGGTGTGGGCTCTGCAGAGTTTAAGGACTTGTTCGTGGATCAGAAGTGAACAGGAACACGGTGTGGGCTCTGCAGAGTTTAAGGACTTGTTCGTGGATCAGAAGTGAACAGGAACACGGTGTGGGCTCTGCAGAGTTTAAGGACTTGTTCGTGGATCAGAAGTGAACAGGAACACGGTGTGGGCTCTGCAGAGTTTAAGGACTTGTTCGTGGATCAGAAGTGAACAGGAACACGGTGTGGGCTCTGCAGAGTTTAAGGACCTGTTCGTGGATCAGAAGTGAACAGGAACACGGTGTGGGCTCTGCAGAGTTTAAGGACTTGTTCGTGGATCAGAAGTGAACAGGAACACGGTGTGGGCTCTGCAGAGTTTAAGGACTTGTTCGTGGATCAGAAGTGAACAGGAACACGGTGTGGGCTCTGCAGAGTTTAAGGACTTGTTCGTGGATCAGAAGTGAACAGGAACACGGTGTGGGCTCTGCAGAGTTTAAGGACCTGTTCGTGGATCAGAAGTGAACAGGAACACGGTGTGGGCTCTGCAGAGTTTAAGGACTTGTTCGTGGATCAGAAGTGAACAGGAACACGGTGTGGGCTCTGCAGAGTTTAAGGACTTGTTCGTGGATCAGAAGTGAACAGGAACACGGTGTGGGCTCTGCAGAGTTTAAGGACCTGTTCGTGGATCAGAAGTGAACAGGAACACGGTGTGGGCTCTGCAGAGTTTAAGGACTTGTTCGCGGATCAGAAACGGTAAACAGATCTGGACAGTGCCGTAAAGTTGTTGTTGTCTTAGTTCCAGTCGTTGGTGCGGCGTGGGACGGATTTCTTTTCTTAGCGGAAGAAATCCGATCATTTTAAGTCAATAAAATCACTTCAATTAATATTGGGAGTCGATTCCTCAGTTTATTTCCTATCTGGCCGTGTGATAAGCGGGATAATGTGCAGCGACTTGGTCACTAAGGGGAAAAGAACACCTTCAGGCTCATCGAGATCAACCTGTCGGGGGCTCTTTCCCCATAATGACTGATTACGTGAACACCAGGTTTACTAATCTACCCGCAGTCCCGCACACATTTTTCTCTGGTGAATGTCACGCGATGTTGGTGAATTCTTAAAAAACAAAACACCATTTAATTTCGGGTTAAAGTGAGTTGTAACGGGTAATATATTACCTACATTTCATTAGTAATGTGTTACATGACTTTGTTACAGAAAAAAGTAATACATTACTGTAACTCCATGACTTTTGTAACGCGTTACACCCAACACTGCACAACACTCAAGGGGATGGAGAATAACCGGAAAAGTGTGTCATGTGACCTTTAATTGAAAAGGCAGTAATGTAAATACTGCTGAATGTATCTGTGTTGTTGTGTTCTGTTGGAGCAGCCTCATATCTCCAGTGTAGCTGCGTGTGTACTCGAGACAGTAAAGCCTTCAGTCTGGAATCTGTGTCACAGTTTATCTTACTTATTAGTGCTCCTCCTCGCAGATACTCAGGAACCTTGTTGGAGCCTCAGCAGGACCTGATCAGCCCAGAGTGGTCCCCCACAGTCAGAACTCAACCTGGAGGAGTTCAGTTATCATGCTTTGAATATCTGGAACAAACTGCCAGAAACCTGCAGGTCTGCTGAAACTCTGACTACTACCAGGCTGAAGACTTTTCTTTTTGCCGCTGCTTTGAATTGAACTATTCACATCTTAAACTGCACTGTAACTTTTATCCATGTATTCTTTCCTCCACTACTTGTACTTAATACCTTTAGTTACTTCTCAGATGTGGATGAATGATGTGAAATCTAATCAAGTGTTGAATCAGACTTTAGTTCCACCTGGAGTAAATCCACCAGCTACCCTGCAGTATACAAAGTCATTCAAACTAGCTGCACCTTTAGCAGCTTTGAGAACACTTTCATGATCAATCATTATAAAACATATCATATCTATTATTCTGAAATGGACCAATCTGCACAACGACTACTTTTACTGTCTTTCACTATATTTTGATGAGAATACTTTTCTACTTTCACTTGAGGAACAGTTTGAATGCAGGACTTTTACTGTAACAGAGTATTCCTACACTCTGGTACTTCTACTTTTACTCAAGTACAAGACCTGAGTACTTCTACTTTTACTCAAGAACAAGATCTGAGTACTTCTACTTTTACTCAAGTACAAGATCTGAGTACTTCTACTTTTACTACAAGATCTGAGTACTTCTACTTTTACTCAAGTACAAGATCTGAGTACTTCTACTTTTACTCAAGTACAAGATCTGAGTACTTCTACTTTTACTACAAGATCTGAGTACTTCTACTTTTACTCAAGTACAAGATCTGATTACTTCTACTTTCACTCAAGTACAAGATCTGAGTACTTCTACTTTTACTACAATATCTGAGTACTTCTACTTTTACTCAAGTACAAGATCTGAGTACTTCTACTTTTACTACAAGATCTGAGTACTTCTACTTTTACTCAAGTACAAGATCTGAGTACTTCTACTTTTACTACAAGATCTGAGTACTTCTACTTTTACTCAAGTACAAGATCTGGGTACTTCTACTTTTACTCAAGTATCAGATCTGAGTACTTATACTCAAGTACAAGATCTGAGTACTTCTACTCAAGTACAAGATCTGAGTACTTCTACTTTTACTCAAGTATTTGTTTGTTTGTTTGATACACTTTATTAATCCCTGTGGGGAAATTGTTTCTCTGCATTTGACCCATCCTAGTGTTCGGAGCAGTGTGCTGCCATTTTGAACGGCGCCCGGGGAGCAGTGTAGGGAACGGTGCCTTGCTCAGGGACACCTCGGTGGCACTTGGTCTTGCCGGGACTTGAACTGGTGACTTTCCAGTTGCCAAGCCAAGTCCCTATCGACTTTGCCACCACCGCCAAGTACAAGATCTGAGTACTTCTACTTTCACTCAAGCACAAGATCTGAGTACTTCTACTTTTACTCAAGAACAAGATCTGAGTACTTCTACTTTTACTCAAGAACAAGATCTGAGTACTTCTACTTTTACTCAAGTACAAGATCTGAGTACTTCTACTTTTACTCAAGCACAAGATCTGAGTACTTCTACTTTTACTCAAGAACAAGATCTGAGTACTTCTACTTTTACTCAAGAACAAGATCTGAGTACTTCTACTTTTACTCAAGTACAAGATCTGAGTACTTCTACTTTTACTCAAGTACAAGATCTCAGTACTTCTACTTTTACTCAAGAACAAGACCTGAGTACTTCTACTTTTACTCAAGTACAAGACCTGAGTACTTCTACTTTTACTCAAGAACAAGACCTGAGTACTTCTACTTTTACTCAAGAACAAGACCTGAGTACTTCTACTTTTACTCAAGTACAAGACCTGAGTACTTCTACTTTTACTCAAGAACAAGACCTGAGTACTTCTACTTTTACTCAAGTACAAGATCAAAGTACTTCTACTTTTACTCAAGTACAATATCTGAGTACTTCTACTTTTACTCTAGTACAATATCTGAGTACTTCTACTTTTACTCAAGAACAAGATCTCTGTACTTCTACTTTTACTCAAGTACAAGATCTGAGTACTTCTACTTTTACTCAAGAACAAGACCTGAGTACTTCTACTTTTACTCATGTACAAGATCTCAGTACTTCTACTTTTACTCAAGTACAATACCTGAGTACTTCTACTTTTACTCATGTACAAGATCTCAGTACTTCTACTTTTACTCAAGTACAATATCTGAGTACTTCTACTTTTACTGCAGTACCAGATCTGACAACTCCTCCCTCTGCCCTTAACTTCTTTGCTATATGAAGATAAAGCATTTGAATAGTGGTGTGATGCACTCTGCAACAGACAGGGGGCGACATTGCGCCTCTAATGTCTCAGCGGTTAAACTCTCAGCAGACCCCGCCCTGTTGGTGCTTCCTCAGGTGAGGCAGGAACAGCAGCAGGTCTGTCGGTGCCTCCTCCGGTCTGTCGGTACAGCTTCCTGTCTGTCGGTGCCTCCTCCGGTCTGTCGGTGCCTCCTCCGGTCTGTCGGTGCCTACTCCTGTCTGTCGGTGCCTCCTCCGGTCGGTCGGTCGGTCGGTCGGTCGGTGCCTACAAAGCGGTACAAAGTCCTCACAAGTTTGCATTAATATCTGATCCTGAGCTATGAGGCGGAGTGAGACACAGGAGAGGATATTTGGTTGGTTCTGACACCTTGAATCGGTCCAGGTGTGTGTGCGCGCGCGTGTGTGTGTGCATGTGCGTGTGAGTGGGTTTTTTATGTGACGTCACCATGCCGGAGCTCATTAGTGTGACCGAGTTCGTATCGGAGACTAATGAGGACTACAAAGCGCCCACCACCTCCAGCTTCACCACCAGGATGTCCCACTGCAGGAACACTGTGGCTGCCCTGGAGGAGGTAACACACACACACACACACACGCACACACACACACACACGCACACACACACACACACGCACACACACACACGCACGCACACACACACACACACACACACACACACACACACATGCACACATGCACGCACACATACGCACGCACACGCACACACATACATACACACACACTGATGAGATCAGACTTAAAGTGATCATTGAGTTTCAGGCCGCAAAGACAGAAAACTAGTTTTAATTTTCTATCAGAATAGATAGAGGTAAAGTGTGTATCTGAGTAGAAAGTGTGTGTCTGAGTAGAAAGTGTGTATCTGAGAGTAGAAAGTGTGTATCTGAGGGTATTAAGGGTGTATCTGAGTAGAAAGTGTGTATCTGAGTAGAAAGTGTGTATCTGAGAGTAGAAAGTGTGTATCTGAGGGTATTAAGGGTGTATCTGAGTAGAAAGTGTGTATCTGAGTAGAAAGTGTGTATCTGAGTAGAAAGTGTGTATCTGAGTAGAAAGTGTGTATCTGAGTAGAAAGTGTGTATCTGAGGGTATTAAGGGTGTATCTGAGTAGAAAGTGTGTATCTGAGTAGAAAGTGTGTATCTGAGTATGAAGTGTGTATCTGAGTAGAAAGTGTGTATCTGAGTAGAAAGTGTGTATCTGAGTAGAAAGTGTGTATCTGAGAGTATGAAGTGTGTATCTGAGAGTAGAAAGTGTGTATCTGAGTAGAAAGTGTGTATCTGAGTAGAAAGTGTGTATCTGAGAGTAGAAAGTGTGTATCTGAGTAGAAAGTGTGTATCTGAGTAGAAAGTGTGTATCTGAGTATGAAGTGTGTATCTGAGTAGAAAGTGTGTATCTGAGTATGAAGTGTGTATCTGAGTAGAAAGTGTGTATCTGAGTATGAAGTGTGTATCTGAGTAGAAAGTGTGTATCTGAGTAGAAAGTGTGTATCTGAGTAGAAAGTGTGTATCTGAGAGTATGAAGTGTGTATCTGAGAGTAGAAAGTGTGTATCTGAGTAGAAAGTGTGTATCTGAGTAGAAAGTGTGTATCTGAGAGTATGAAGTGTGTATCTGAGAGTAGAAAGTGTGTATCTGAGTAGAAAGTGTGTATCTGAGTAGAAAGTGTGTATCTGAGAGTATGAAGTGTGTATCTGAGAGTAGAAAGTGTGTATCTGAGTAGAAAGTGTGTATCTGAGTAGAAAGTGTGTATCTGAGAGTAGAAAGTGTGTATCTGAGTAGAAAGTGTGTATCTGAGTATGAAGTGTGTATCTGAGTAGAAAGTGTGTATCTGAGTATGAAGTGTGTATCTGAGAGTAGAAAGTGTGTATCTGAGTAGAAAGTGTGTATCTGAGTAGAAAGTGTGTATCTGAGTAGAAAGTGTGTATCTGAGTATGAAGTGTGTATCTGAGAGTAGAAAGTGTGTATCTGAGTAGAAAGTGTGTATCTGAGTAGAAAGTGTGTATCTGAGTAGAAAGTGTGTATCTGAGTAGAAAGTGTGTATCTGAGTAGAAAGTGTGTATCAGAGTAGAAAGTGTGTATCTGAGTATGAAGTGTGTATCTGAGTAGAAAGTGTGTATCTGAGTAGAAAGTGTGTATCAGAGTAGAAAGTGTGTATCTGAGTAGAAAGTGTGTATCAGAGTAGAAAGTGTGTATCTGAGTAGAAAGTGTGTATCAGAGTAGAAAGTGTGTATCTGAGTAGAAAGTGTGTATCAGAGTAGAAAGTGTGTATCTGAGTAGAAAGTGTGTATCTGAGAGTAGAAAGTGTGTATCTGAGAGTAGAAAGTGTGTATCTGAGTAGAAAGTGTGTATCAGAGTAGAAAGTGTGTATCTGAGTAGAAAGTGTGTATCAGAGTAGAAAGTGTGTATCTGAGTAGAAAGTGTGTATCTGAGTAGAAAGTGTGTATCAGAGTAGAAAGTGTGTATCTGAGTAGAAAGTGTGTATCAGAGTAGAAAGTGTGTATCTGAGTAGAAAGTGTGTATCAGAGTAGAAAGTGTGTATCTGAGTAGAAAGTGTGTATCAGAGTAGAAAGTGTGTATCTGAGTAGAAAGTGTGTATCTGAGAGTAGAAAGTGTGTATCTGAGTAGAAAGTGTGTATCTGAGAGTAGAAAGTGTGTATCTGAGTAGAAAGTGTGTATCTGAGTATGAAGTGTGTATCTGAGTAGAAAGTGTGTATCTGAGTAGAAAGTGTGTATCTGAGTAGAAAGTGTGTATCTGAGTAGAAAGTGTGTATCTGAGTAGAAAGTGTGTATCTGAGTATGAAGTGTGTATCTGAGTAGAAAGTGTGTATCTGAGTAGAAAGTGTGTATCTGAGAGTAGAAAGTGTGTATCTGAGTAGAAAGTGTGTATCTGAGTAGAAAGTGTGTATCTGAGTAGAAAGTGTGTATCTGAGTAGAAAGTGTGTATCTGAGTATGAAGTGTGTATCTGAGTAGAAAGTGTGTATCTGAGTAGAAAGTGTGTATCTGAGAGTAGAAAGTGTGTATCTGAGTAGAAAGTGTGTATCTGAGTAGAAAGTGTGTATCTGAGTAGAAAGTGTGTATCTGAGTATGAAGTGTGTATCTGAGTAGAAAGTGTGTATCTGAGTAGAAAGTGTGTATCTGAGTAGAAAGTGTGTATCTGAGGGTAGAAAGTGTGTATCTGAGAGTAGAAAGTGTGTATCTGAGTAGAAAGTGTGTATCTGAGTAGAAAGTGTGTATCTGAGTATGAAGTGTGTATCTGAGTAGAAAGTGTGTATCTGAGTAGAAAGTGTGTATCTGAGTATGAAGTGTGTATCTGAGTAGAAAGTGTGTATCTGAGTAGAAAGTGTGTATCTGAGTATGAAGTGTGTATCTGAGTATGAAGTGTGTATCTGAGTAGAAAGTGTGTATCTGAGTAGAAAGTGTGTATCTGAGTAGAAAGTGTGTATCTGAGTAGAAAGTGTGTATCTGAGTAGAAAGTGTGTATCTGAGTAGAAAGTGTGTATCTGAGTAGAAAGTGTGTATCTGAGAGTATGAAGTGTGTATCTGAGAGTAGAAAGTGTGTATCTGAGTAGAAAGTGTGTATCTGAGTAGAAAGTGTGTATCTGAGTAGAAAGTGTGTATCTGAGTAGAAAGTGTGTATCTGAGTATGAAGTGTGTATCTGAGTAGAAAGTGTGTATCTGAGTAGAAAGTGTGTATCTGAGAGTAGAAGTGTGTATCTGAGTAGAAAGTGTGTATCTGAGAGTAGAAAGTGTGTATCTGAGTAGAAAGTGTGTATCTGAGTAGAAAGTGTGTATCTGAGTAGAAAGTGTGTATCTGAGTAGAAAGTGTGTATCTGAGTATGAAGTGTGTATCTGAGTAGAAAGTGTGTATCTGAGTAGAAAGTGTGTATCTGAGTATGAAGTGTGTATCTGAGTAGAAAGTGTGTATCGAGTAGAAAGTGTGTATCTGAGAGTAGAAAGTGTGTATCTGAGAGTATGAAGTGTGTATCCGAGTAGAAAGTGTGTATCTGAGAGTAGAAAGTGTGTATCTGAGTAGAAAGTGTGTATCTGAGTAGAAAGTGTGTATCTGAGTATGAAGTGTGTATCTGAGTAGAAAGTGTGTATCTGAGTAGAAAGTGTGTATCTGAGTATGAAGTGTGTATCTGAGTAGAAAGTGTGTATCCGAGTAGAAAGTGTGTATCTGAGAGTAGAAAGTGTGTATCTGAGTAGAAAGTGTGTATCTGAGTAGAAAGTGTGTATCTGAGTAGAAAGTGTGTATCTGAGTAGAAAGTGTGTATCTGAGTAGAAAGTGTGTATCTGAGTAGAAAGTGTGTATCTGAGTAGAAAGTGTGTATCTGAGTAGAAAGTGTGTATCTGAGTAGAAAGTGTGTATCTGAGTAGAAAGTGTGTATCTGAGAGTATGAAGTGTGTATCTGAGAGTAGAAAGTGTGTATCTGAGTAGAAAGTGTGTATCTGAGTAGAAAGTGTGTATCTGAGTAGAAAGTGTGTATCTGAGTAGAAAGTGTGTATCTGAGTATGAAGTGTGTATCTGAGTAGAAAGTGTGTATCTGAGGGTATTAAGGGTGTATCTGAGTAGAAAGTGTGTATCTGAGTAGAAAGTGTGTATCTGAGAGTAGAAAGTGTGTATCTGAGAGTATGAAGTGTGTATCTGAGTAGAAAGTGTGTATCTGAGTATGAAGTGTGTATCCGAGTAGAAAGTGTGTATCTGAGTATGAAGTGTGTATCTGAGTAGAAAGTGTGTATCTGAGTAGAAAGTGTGTATCTGAGTAGAAAGTGTGTATCTGAGTAGAAAGTGTGTATCTGAGTAGAAAGTGTGTATCTGAGAGTATGAAGTGTGTATCTGAGAGTAGAAAGTGTGTATCTGAGTAGAAAGTGTGTATCTGAGTAGAAAGTGTGTATCTGAGTATGAAGTGTGTATCTGAGTAGAAAGTGTGTATCTGAGTAGAAAGTGTGTATCTGAGTAGAAAGTGTGTATCTGAGTAGAAAGTGTGTATCTGAGAGTATGAAGTGTGTATCTGAGAGTAGAAAGTGTGTATCTGAGTAGAAAGTGTGTATCTGAGTAGAAAGTGTGTATCTGAGTAGAAAGTGTGTATCTGAGTAGAAAGTGTGTATCTGAGTATGAAGTGTGTATCTGAGTAGAAAGTGTGTATCTGAGGGTATTAAGGGTGTATCTGAGTAGAAAGTGTGTATCTGAGTAGAAAGTGTGTATCTGAGAGTAGAAAGTGTGTATCTGAGAGTATGAAGTGTGTATCTGAGTAGAAAGTTAGTGTGTATCTGAGTATGAAGTGTGTATCTGAGTAGAAAGTGTGTATCTGAGTATGAAGTGTGTATCTGAGTAGAAAGTGTGTATCCGAGTAGAAAGTGTGTATCGAGTAGAAAGTGTGTATCTGAGTAGAAAGTGTGTATCTGAGTAGAAAGTGTGTATCTGAGTAGAAAGTGTGTATCTGAGTATGAAGTGTGTATCTGAGTAGAAAGTGTGTATCTGAGTAGAAAGTGTGTATCTGAGTAGAAAGTGTGTATCTGAGTAGAAAGTGTGTATCGAGTAGAAAGTGTGTATCCGAGTAGAAAGGGTGTATCTGAGTAGAAAGTGTGTATCTGAGTAGAAAGTGTGTATCTGAGTATGAAGTGTGTATCTGAGTAGAAAGTGTGTATCTGAGTAGAAAGTGTGTATCTGAGTATGAAGTGTGTATCTGAGTAGAAAGTGTGTATCTGAGTAGAAAGTGTGTATCTGAGTAGAAAGTGTGTATCTGAGTATGAAGTGTGTATCTGAGTAGAAAGTGTGTATCTGAGTAGAAAGTGTGTATCTGAGTAGAAAGTGTGTATCTGAGTAGAAAGTGTGTATCTGAGTAGAAAGTGTGTATCTGAGTAGAAAGTGTGTATCTGAGTAGAAAGTGTGTATCTGAGAGTAGAAAGTGTGTATCTGAGTAGAAAGTGTGTATCTGAGTAGAAAGTGTGTATCTGAGTAGAAAGTGTGTATCTGAGTAGAAAGTGTGTATCTGAGTAGAAAGTGTGTATCTGAGTAGAAAGTGTGTATCTGAGTAGAAAGTGTGTATCTGAGTAGAAAGTGTGTATCTGAGTAGAAAGTGTGTATCTGAGTATGAAGTGTGTATCTGAGTAGAAAGTGTGTATCTGAGGGTATAAGGGTGTATCTGAGTAGAAAGTGTGTATCTGAGTAGAAAGTGTGTATCTGAGAGTAGAAAGTGTGTATCTGAGAGTATGAAGTGTGTATCTGAGTAGAAAGTGTGTATCTGAGTATGAAGTGTGTATCTGAGTAGAAAGTGTGTATCTGAGTATGAAGTGTGTATCTGAGTAGAAAGTGTGTATCTGAGTAGAAAGTGTGTATCTGAGTAGAAAGTGTGTATCTGAGTAGAAAGTGTGTATCTGAGTAGAAAGTGTGTATCTGAGAGTAGAAAGTGTGTATCTGAGAGTAGAAAGTGTGTATCTGAGTAGAAAGTGTGTATCTGAGTAGAAAGTGTGTATCTGAGTATGAAGTGTGTATCTGAGTAGAAAGTGTGTATCTGAGTATGAAGTGTGTATCTGAGAGTATGAAGTGTGTATCTGAGTAGAAAGTGTGTATCTGAGTAGAAAGTGTGTATCTGAGTAGAAAGTGTGTATCTGAGAGTAGAAAGTGTGTATCTGAGTAGAAAGTGTGTATCTGAGTAGAAAGTGTGTATCTGAGAGTAGAAAGTGTGTATCTGAGTAGAAAGTGTGTATCTGAGTAGAAAGTGTGTATCTGAGAGTAGAAAGTGTGTATCTGAGTAGAAAGTGTGTATCTGAGTAGAAAGTGTGTATCTGAGTATGAAGTGTGTATCTGAGTAGAAAGTGTGTATCTGAGTATGAAGTGTGTATCTGAGTAGAAAGTGTGTATCTGAGAGTAGAAAGTGTGTATCTGAGTAGAAAGTGTGTATCTGAGTAGAAAGTGTGTATCTGAGTAGAAAGTGTGTATCTGAGTATGAAAGTGTGTATCTGAGTAGAAAGTGTGTATCTGAGTAGAAAGTGTGTATCAGAGTAGAAAGTGTGTATCTGAGTAGAAAGTGTGTATCTGAGTAGAAAGTGTGTATCAGAGTAGAAAGTGTGTATCTGAGTAGAAAGTGTGTATCTGAGTATGAAGTGTGTATCAGAGTAGAAAGTGTGTATCTGAGTAGAAAGTGTGTATCAGAGTAGAAAGTGTGTATCTGAGTAGAAAGTGTGTATCAGAGTAGAAAGTGTGTATCTGAGTAGAAAGTGTGTATCTGAGTAGAAAGTGTGTATCTGAGTAGAAAGTGTGTATCAGAGTAGAAAGTGTGTATCTGAGTAGAAAGTGTGTATCTGAGAGTAGAAAGTGTGTATCTGAGAGTAGAAAGTGTGTATCAGAGTAGAAAGTGTGTATCAGAGTAGAAAGTGTGTATCTGAGTAGAAAGTGTGTATCTGAGGTAGAAAGTGTGTATCTGAGTAGAAAGTGTGTATCAGAGTAGAAAGTGTGTATCTGAGTAGAAAGTGTGTATCTGAGAGTAGAAAGTGTGTATCTGAGTAGAAAGTGTGTATCAGAGTAGAAAGTGTGTATCTGAGTAGAAAGTGTGTATCTGAGAGTAGAAAGTGTGTATCTGAGTAGAAAGTGTGTATCAGAGTAGAAAGTGTGTATCTGAGTAGAAAGTGTGTATCTGAGAGTAGAAAGTGTGTATCTGAGTAGAAAGTGTGTATCTGAGTAGAAAGTGTGTATCAGAGTAGAAAGTGTGTATCTGAGTAGAAAGTGTGTATCTGAGTAGAAAGTGTGTATCAGAGTAGAAAGTGTGTATCAGAGTAGAAAGTGTGTATCAGAGTAGAAAGTGTGTATCTGAGAGTAGAAAGTGTGTATCTGAGTAGAAAGTGTGTATCTGAGTATGAAGTGTGTATCTGAGTAGAAAGTGTGTATCTGAGTAGAAAGTGTGTATCTGAGAGTAGAAAGTGTGTATCTGAGTAGAAAGTGTGTATCTGAGTAGAAAGTGTGTATCTGAGTAGAAAGTGTGTATCTGAGTAGAAAGTGTGTATCTGAGTATGAAAGTGTGTATCTGAGTAGAAAGTGTGTATCTGAGTAGAAAGTGTGTATCTGAGTAGAAAGTGTGTATCTGAGTAGAAAGTGTGTATCTGAGTAGAAAGTGTGTATCTGAGGGTATTAAGGGTGTATCTGAGTAGAAAGTGTGTATCTGAGTAGAAAGTGTGTATCTGAGTATGAAGTGTGTATCTGAGTAGAAAGTGTGTATCTGAGTAGAAAGTGTGTATCTGAGTAGAAAGTGTGTATCTGAGTAGAAAGTGTGTATCTGAGTAGAAAGTGTGTATCTGAGTAGAAAGTGTGTATCTGAGTAGAAAGTGTGTATCTGAGAGTATGAAGTGTGTATCTGAGAGTAGAAAGTGTGTATCTGAGTAGAAAGTGTGTATCTGAGTAGAAAGTGTGTATCTGAGTAGAAAGTGTGTATCTGAGTAGAAAGTGTGTATCTGAGTAGAAAGTGTGTATCTGAGGGTATTAAGGGTGTATCTGAGTAGAAAGTGTGTATCTGAGTAGAAAGTGTGTATCTGAGAGTAGAAAGTGTGTATCTGAGTAGAAAGTGTGTATCTGAGAGTATGAAGTGTGTATCTGAGTAGAAAGTGTGTATCTGAGTATGAAGTGTGTATCCGAGTAGAAAGTGTGTATCTGAGTAGAAAGTGTGTATCTGAGTAGAAAGTGTGTATCTGAGTAGAAAGTGTGTATCTGAGTAGAAAGTGTGTATCTGAGTATGAAGTGTGTATCTGAGTAGAAAGTGTGTATCTGAGGGTATAAAGGGTGTATCTGAGTAGAAAGTGTGTATCTGAGTAGAAAGTGTGTATCTGAGAGTAGAAAGTGTGTATCTGAGTAGAAAGTGTGTATCTGAGAGTATGAAGTGTGTATCTGAGTAGAAAGTGTGTATCTGAGTATGAAGTGTGTATCCGAGTAGAAAGTGTGTATCTGAGTAGAAAGTGTGTATCTGAGTAGAAAGTGTGTATCTGAGTAGAAAGTGTGTATCTGAGTATGAAGTGTGTATCTGAGAGTAGAAAGTGTGTATCTGAGTAGAAAGTGTGTATCTGAGTAGAAAGTGTGTATCTGAGTAGAAAGTGTGTATCTGAGTATGAAGTGTGTATCTGAGTAGAAAGTGTGTATCTGAGTATGAAGTGTGTATCTGAGAAGAAAGTGTGTATCTGAGTAGAAAGTGTGTATCTGAGTAGAAAGTGTGTATCTCAGTAGAAAGTGTGTATCTGAGTAGAAAGTGTGTATCAGAGTAGAAAGTGTGTATCTGAGTAGAAAGTGTGTATCAGAGTAGAAAGTGTGTATCTGAGTAGAAAGTGTGTATCTGAGAGTAGAAAGTGTGTATCTGAGTAGAAAGTGTGTATCTGAGTAGAAAGTGTGTATCTGAGTAGAAAGTGTGTATCTGAGTAGAAAGTGTGTATCTGAGTAGAAAGTGTGTATCTGAGTAGAAAGTGTGTATCTGAGAAGAAAGTGTGTATCTGAGTAGAAAGTGTGTATCTGAGAGTAGAAAGTGTGTATCAGAGTAGAAAGTGTGTATCTGAGTAGAAAGTGTGTATCTGAGTAGAAAGTGTGTATCTGAGTAGAAAGTGTGTATCTGAGTAGAAAGTGTGTATCTGAGTAGAAAGTGTGTATCTGAGAAGAAAGTGTGTATCTGAGTAGAAAGTGTGTATCTGAGAGTAGAAAGTGTGTATCTGAGTAGAAAGTGTGTATCTGAGTAGAAAGTGTGTATCTGAGTAGAAAGTGTGTATCTGAG
>NC_136906.1:82788660-82817030 GCF_949606895.1 Notothenia rossii | reverse complement strand
TGTGTTTTCCTCTCTGTGTATTGTCTGGTCCTTCTCTCTGTGTTTTCCTCTCTGTGTATTGTCTGGTCCTTCTCTCTGTGTCTTCCTCTCTGTGTATTGTCTGGTCCTTCTCTCTGTGTTTCCCTCTCTGTGTATTGTCTGGTCCTTCTCTCTGTGTTTTCCTCTCTGTCGTTAGTTTCCCTGGTTTGTCTAATTGTCTGATTGTGTTCACCTGTTGTCCTTGTGTGTCTCCTGTGATCATGAGGACCAGCCCCACCCCTGATTGTCCCCCCCTGTGTCTTGTTGTTGTGTGTTTTAAATTCCCCTGTCTCCCAGTGTTCAGGGTCAGTTGCTCTTGTCTCTTGCCATGGTCAGGTCTATGCTCTCTTTGTTCTCTAGAAAGGTTTTTGTTCCTCACTACGTGAGTGATTTCATTTTGTTCTCTTTTTATGTCATCTCATCCTGACATTAGATAGTGACCATTTTTTGTTCATCTTGTTTTGGAAAAATAAAGTATCTTACCAATACTTTAGCTCTGTCTCCCGGGTCGTGCATTTGGGTCCTACACCCTGAGTGTCTGAGTTCATAACAAACATTTAACTGGATATACTTTGACTTAAGTACACTTCCAATGCGGGACTTGAACTAGTTGTGTTCTTACAGTGTGGCTTTAGGGTTAAAGGATCTGAAACCTTCTCTAACTCTGCAGCAGACAGGTCATGACGCGCTGGGATTGAAACTGAGGGAGGTTTTGCAGATGTTGTTGTTGTGTTAGTGACTTAGAGTCAGACCTCGCTGAGCTCCTGGACGTTCTGCGTGTTTCACTGAGCGGTGACTCAGCGTGTGTCTGCAGGAACACGGAGCTGAAGCTGAGCAAAGGGCATCAGCTGACAGGAAGGATCTGCAAGGTCAGCTGATCAGACCAGCTGCTCGTTCACATACTGCACCGTGATTGGATGATAAGGGAACTGGAAGAAGTTGCTTGTGTTTCTGCATTTGTATTTTAGTTTGAGGCGCTAACTGTTTCCTATTGGGTTGCACAGACAATATATATTACACGTTTCAAGGTTCAAAGTTCAAGGCTTTTATTGGTGATGCGTACATAGCTACAGTGTAGTTATGACGATGGAAATCTCCAACAGAGCAACACAATAACACAGATACACAGAAAAAATAGTGCAAGTAAATAGTAAATAAAAAAAGTGAAATAGTGTAATAATAGTCTATATACAAGTTATTGAAATATGATATATTAGATCAATCATTTCTAAGTAGCAGCCAGACGAACATTATGGATGTTGTCCACAGAGTTCAGGTGTTTAATACTCTTATGGCCCGTGGGATGAAACTGTCTGAGTCTGGAGGTTTGAGTCCTGATTTCTGAGAAAGTGTGAGTCAAAAGGCAAGTTTATTGATCCAGCACATTTCATAATAATTGTATTTGTAATTGTATAATCCTCGTGTGAATCTGTACTGTCCAGTGTTTCACTCTGCTGCTTTCCCCACACGATTAATAACGCTATAGTAGAAGAAGAAGAAAGCCTCTATTGTCCTTATACAGAAACACACAACCAGATGTAGAGCAGCAGTTTTCAAACCAACACAAACAATCAAAACACATACGATCATACGAGGGGCAAGAAGAAGCATTTAGAAGTGCTTATGAGTTGGGCAGTTAAAATAATACAGCACACTGGCCCAGGGGCTTTCAGTCTGTTTGCTTGAGTTTCTTATCTTAAACAAGAAAGAATTCAAAGTGCTTTACGTACACCATTAAAAGCGTTAAGATATGATATCATATTATTTGATTTAATAAAAGGCAGCAGACAGAACATTATGATGTATTACATTATATTTGTATAATGTGTTCTGCAGTTGCCCCCCTGCAGACGGACATGTTGTTGTTCTGACGGTGTTTCTGCCCTCAGGCTCTGGACGGGGACCGCTCCGTTCTGCACAAGATCAAGAAGTCGGTGAAGTCCATCAACACTTCGGGTCTCGGTGAGTTCCAGCGCCGTCCGTCCACTAATATCTTCCCTTTCTGTCACTTCCTGCTGTGAAATGCTTTCCGTTTCATAACTTCCTCAAAACCACGTAACCCTGATCGTGTGAAAACGAACCGCACTGTAGTGTCTCTACTTTAAAGAGTCCTCTCCTGCTGATGTTCAGGTGTATATCAGTATGTAGTGTCTCTACTTTAAAGAGTGCTCTCCTGCTGATGTTCAGGTGTATATCAGTATGTAGTGTCTCTACTTTAAAGAGTCCTCTCCTGCTGATGTTCAGGTGTATATCAGTATGTAGTGTCTCTACTTTAAAGAGTCCTCTCCTGCTGATGTTCAGGTGTATATCAGTATGTAGTGTCTCTACTTTAAAGAGTCCTCTCCTGCTGATGTTCAGGTGTATATCAGTATGTAGTGTCTCTACTTTAAAGAGTCCTCTCCTGCTGATGTTCAGGTGTATATCAGTATGTAGTGTCTCTACTTTAAAGAGTCCTCTCCTGCTGATGTTCAGGTGTATATCAGTATGTAGTATTTCTACTTTAAAGAGTCCTCTCCTGCTGATGTTCAGGTGTATATCAGTATGTAGTGTCTCTACTTTAAAGAGTCCTCTCCTGCTGATGTTCAGGTGTATATCAGTATGTAGTGTCTCTACTTTAAAGAGTCCTCTCCTGCTGATGTTCAGGTGTATATCAGTATGTAGTGTCTCTACTTTAAAGAGTCCTCTCCTGCTGATGTTCAGGTGTGTATCAGTATGTAGTGTCTCTACTTTAAAGAGTCCTCTCCTGCTGATGTTCAGGTGTGTATCAGTATGTAGTGTCTCTACTTTAAAGAGTCCTCTCCTGCTGATGTTCAGGTGTATATCAGTATGTAGTGTCTCTACTTTAAAGAGTCCTCTCCTGCTGATGTTCAGGTGTATATCAGTATGTAGTGTCTCTACCTTAAAGAGTCCTCTCCTGCTGATGTTCAGGTGTATATCAGTATGTAGTGTCTCTACTTTAAAGAGTCCTCTCCTGCTGATGTTCAGGTGTATATCAGTATGTAGTGTCTCTACTTTAAAGAGTCCTCTCCTGCTGATGTTCAGGTGTATATCAGTATGTAGTGTCTCTACTTTAAAGAGTCCTCTCCTGCTGATGTTCAGGTTTATATCAGTATGTAGTGTCTCTACTTTAAAGAGTCCTCTCCTGCTGATGTTCAGGTGTATATCAGTATGTAGTGTCTCTACTTTAAAGAGTCCTCTCCTGCTGATGTTCAGGTGTATATCAGTATGTAGTGTCTCTACTTTAAAGAGTCCTCTCCTGCTGATGTTCAGGTGTATATCAGTATGTAGTGTCTCTACTTTAAAGAGTCCTCTCCTGCTGAAGGTGTTTGTGTGTGTGTGTGTGTGTGTGTGTGTGTGTGTGTGTGTGTGTGTGTGTGTGTGTGTGTGTGTGTGTGTGTGTGTGTGTGTGTGTGTGTGTGTGTGTGTGTGTGTGTGTGTGTGTGTGTGTGTGTGTGTGTGTGTGTGTGTGTGTGTGTGTGTGTGTGTGTGTGTGTGTGTGTGTGTGTGTGTGTGTGTGTGTGTGTGTGTGTGTGTGTGTGTGTGTGTAGACAGGTGGAGTCTCACCTCCACATTCCTGTCATTCCTCCGTCATGTCCCAGCATGCCGAGGGAGGCTCGTCTTCACAGATCAGCTCCTCTCAGATTAGCTTGAACTCAGATCTTTATAAAGTGCTGAGTAAAGAAGTCGCTGTCAAAACATCTCTGATTCCAATCAAATCAAATAACAATAAATAATCCAAGTTGCATAAAAAAAATAAAAAAAATAGATATAAACAATAAAAAATATAATAACATTAAAAACTAATATATATGTTTTTAACGACGGCCTGGTTCTGAGGGTGAGTAAACGAACGTTGTGTTCCAGCTCACGTGGAGAACGAGGAGCAGTACGTCCAGGCCATGGAGCGCCTCGGGGACAGCTGCGTCGGCAGGGACGACGCCGACGTGGGATCGGCCTTCCTCAAGTTCACCGTGTTCACCAAAGAGCTGACGGCACTCTTCAAGAACCTGGTGACCAGTTTTATCCTCTCACAATGAGTTCAGTACATCGTCCCAATGTTTAAAACCCAGAGCAACACGTGAGAGTATTCCAGGTGATGGGAGGAAGTCGGTCAACCACGTATTCAAGGCTCAGGGTCTGTTGTCACGTACAGTGTAGCTCTGTAATGAATGAAATGCTTAGATCGCAGGTTCCTCAACAGAGCAGTTACAAGACATACAGACCAACAGCAGCCTGATGGCCTGTGGGACGAAACTGTCTCTGGTTCTAAACGTGAAAAGAAAAAAGTTAATGAGAAAATAAGATAAATTAAATTACAAGAAAAATGTGTGATTTACACGAAAAAACTGAAACATTTATAAAAATAAAGCTTTATGGGGAAAAGATTACAGTTTCTGAGAAAAATCACAAATTTACCGAAAAAATTAAAATGCAGTTATCTGACCAATTTGAAAAAAAATACAAATTATAAAGAAAATCTAATTTTTTTTGGAGATAAAATCACAAAATTACAGAAAAAAAATCAACATGAAAAAAAAAAGAAAATAATCATTTCCAGCAAAAAAACTATTTTATTAATAAAAAATCAAAAATGTTAGAGAGCATTTAAAATCTATGAGAACAATGTTCTCTCAAAATGAAGATCAACAAAATGAAATGGTAAAAATCTGTGAAATATTTACAAATTAGCGAAAACATTTTTTTTTAATGATTCTACTTTAAAATGTGATTTCTGGTCAATGTGTTAACTTTTGTTTACGCTCTGATGTCACTTCCTGTCTGCAGCTGCAGAACATGAACAACATCATCACGTTCCCTCTGGACAGCCTGCTGAAGGGAGACCTGAAGGGAGTCAAAGGGGTCAGTGTGTGTGTGTGTGTGTGTGTGTGTGTGTGTGTGTGTGTGTGTGTGTGTGTGTGTGTGTGTGTGTGTGTGTGTGTGTGTGTGTGTGTGTGTGTGTGTGTGTGTGTGTGTGTGTGTGTGTGTGTGTGTGTGTGTGTGTGTGTGTGTGTGTGTGTTAATATTGTGATGTCTCTTTCAGGATCTGAAGAAGCCGTTCGACAAGTCGTGGAAGGATTATGAAACCAAACTGTGAGGAAACATTCAGATTTCCAGCGTCACATCACAACCTTCAGTTTGTTTGAAAGGGCTAGCGAATGGAGAAGTGGTTTGTTGTATAGAACGGATGCTGTGACGTCCCAGCTGCTGGGGAAAGGGAAAGCAACATAAGACCAGTTGTTTAAGGAATTAAAGCTCAGAATAAATGGCATACAAGCAGCCTGAAGCAAAACAAAGGATGTAAACAAACAAACAAACAAACAAACAAAGAAGAACCAGAAGAGACTACCTAAATACAAAATACACTAAAATAACCAATAAAGCAAAACCTCACTGCTCAAGTGGGAATACTAATAAACCAAGGTAGACTGCAGGAAACACAGCTATTGGACTAGTTAGCAGAGGCAACACACACACACACACACACACACACACACACACACACACACACATACATACATACATACATACATACATACACACACACACACACACACACACACACACACACACACACACATACATACATACATACATACATACATACATACATACATACATACATACATACACACACACACACACACACACACACACACACACACACACACACACACACACAGAGACTGAACACATACACAGACACACACACACACACACACACACACAGACTGAACACACACACACACATACACACACACACATACACACACACACACACACACACACAGACTGAACACACACACACACACACACACACAGACTGAACACACACACACACACACACACACACACACACACACACACAGACTGAACACACACACATACACACAGACTGAACACACACACACACACACACACACAGACTGAACACACACACACACACACAGACTGAACACACACACACACACACACACACACACACACAGACTGAACACACACACACACACACACACACAGACTGAACACACACACACACACACACACACACACACACACAGACTGAACACACACACACACACACACACACACACACACAGACTGAACACACACACACACACACACACAGACTGAACACACACACACACACACACACACACAGACTGAACACACACACATACACACACACACACACACACACACACAGACTGAACACACACACAGACTGAACACACACACACACACACACACACACACACACACACACACACACATACATACATACATACATACATTCATACATACATACATACATACATACACACACACACACAGAGACTGAACACACACACACACACACACACACACAGAGACTGAACACACACACATACACACACACACACACACACACACACACACAGACTGAACACACACACACACACACACACACACACACAGACTGAACACACACACATACACACACACACACACACACACACACAGACTGAACACACACACACACACACACACACACACACACACACACACACACACACACACACAGAGACTGAACACACACACATACACACACACACACACACACAGAGACTGAACACACACACACACACACACACACACAGAGACTGAACACACACACATACACACACACACACACACACACACACAGACTGAACACACACACACACACACACACACACACACAGACTGAACACACACACATACACACACACACACACACACACAGACTGAACACACACACACACACACACACACACACACACACACAGAGACTGAACACACACACATACACACACACACACACACACACACACAGACTGAACACACACACACACACACACACACACACACAGACTGAACACACACACATACACACACACACACACACACACACACAGACTGAACACACACACACACACACACACACACACACACACACACACACACACACACACACACACACAGAGACTGAACACACACACATACACACACACACACACACACACACACACACACACACACACACACACACAGACTGAACACACACACATACACACACACTCACACTCACACACACACACACACACACACACACACACACACACACTGAACACACGTGTGTTTTATTAAAGGTTATATAAAAAGTTATTGTAGGTAAAAAAAAACTCACTCAAACATTCTTGAAATCGATGAGAGCAAAATCCCGGGCTGATGATTTCAAAATGAAACCTAGATTACCGGAAAATAATCTCAAAGTTATCGTGGTGGAAATTCCACACTTAATCTCCTTCTGGTAAGAAATGAATAAATCTACAAGTTTAAACCAAAGTTGAATTATTGAATAAAGTGCATTTCACAGAATCTATTTCCAGCTGGAGGACAGATCTGACAACAGAAGCACAGCACACGCTGACTCCAAACCTAACATCCAGAGGGTTACTCCCTGAACCCCAAAGCCTTCTGTCTGAGAGCATTTAGGCCCCGTCCACACGGAGGCGATACCAGTTGTATCCGCTACAGTTCTTTATCGTATAAACGGGTCGTCCACGCGACGTCGACACGGAGCCGCGGCTTCAGAGCCCGAATCCGATACACTTCGGAGCCGCAAGCGTGTCGCCTCCAGACCCACCCACCTTGGGAGCCGGCTTCAAAGTGTATCGGATTCAGGCTCTGAAGCCGGCTCCCAAGGTGGGTGGGTCTGGAGACGACACGCTTGCTGCTCCGTGTGTACGTCCTATAGGATCATTTCCTGAATCGATAACGCCATAGCCCCGCCTCTCCCCACCTCTCCTGCTCACCCCGCGTCATTGCTGATGGGTTTCGCCAACAACAACAACAATGGCGGATCACAGGGCTGCTTCCGTGCTCCAGAAGCTACTGACCATGATGTTAGTGCAACATCTACATCTCCTCGACCGCAACCATCTGCAACAAGTATAATATCATTATTATAATCGTCATCGGTCTTCTTCGCTGCTTTTGGTGTATTTTGAGGCGGAAGTACAGCGCCACTTACAGGCCCGGCATATGTACTACAGCTGTGTCCATTATACTGGACGGACACATTTCTTGAGCCGATTCCGTGTGGACGGAAGACTTTTTAGAAAACGACTTTGGTTTGAAATCGTTTCCGTCTCCGTTTCGGATATATATTGACTTATGGTACATTTATATGATAGTTAGGAGAACAGTGTGAAAGGTTCAGGGTAAGAACAAGGGGAACACAGACAGGAACATGAGAACACGGGGAACACAGACAGGAACATGAGAACACGGGAACACAGACAGGAACATGAGAACACGGGGAACACACACAGGAACATGAGAACACGGGGAACACAGACAGGAACATGAGAACACGGGGAACACAGACAGGAACACATGAGAACACGGGGAACACAGACAGGAACTTGAGAACACGGGGAACACAGACAGGAACATGAGAACACGGGGAACACAGACAGGAACATGAGAACACGGGGAACACAGACAGGAACATGAGAACACGGGGAACACAGACAGGAACATGAGAACACGGGGAACACAGACAGGAACATGAGAACACGGGGAACACAGACAGGAACACGGGGAACACAGACAGGAACATGAGAACACGGGGAACACAGACAGGAACATGAGAACACGGGGAACACAGACAGGAACATGAGAACACGGGGAACACAGACAGGAACATGAGAACACGGGGAACACAGACAGGAACATGAGAACACGGGGAACACAGACAGGAACACATGAGAACATGGGGAACATAGACAGGAACATGAAAACATGGGGAACATAGACAGGAACATGAGAACACGGGGAACCCAGACAGGAACATGAGAACACGGGGAACACAGACAGGAACACGGGGAACACAGACAGGAACATGAAAACATGGGGAACATAGACAGGAACATGAGAACATGGGGAACACAGACAGGAACATGAGAACATGGGGAACCCAGACAGGAACATGAGAACACGGGGAACACAGACAGGAACATGAGAACATGGGGAACACAGACAGGAACATGAGAACACGGGGAACACAGACAGGAACACATGAGAACACGGGGAACACAGACAGGAACATGAGAACACGGGGAACACAGACAGGAACATGAGAACACGGGGAACACAGACAGGAACATGAGAACACGGGGAACACAGACAGGAACACATGAGAACACGGGGAACATAGACAGGAACATGAGAACACGGGGAACACAGACAGGAACACATGAGAACACGGGGAACATAGACAGGAACACATGAGAACACGGGAAACATAGACAGGAACATGAGAACACGGGGAACACAGACAGGAACACATGAGAACACGGGGAACATAGACAGGAACATGAGAACACGGGGAACACAGACAGGAACACATGAGAACACGGGGAACACAGACAGGAACATGAGAACACGGGGAACACAGACAGGAACATGAGAACACTGGGAACATAGACAGGAACATGAGAACACGGGGAACACAGACAGGAACATGAGAACACGGGGAACATAGACAGGAACATGAGAACACGGGGAACACAGACAGGAACACATGAGAACACGGGGAACACAGACAGGAACATGAGAACACGGGGAACATAGACAGGAACATGAGAACACGGGGAACACAGACAGGAACACATGAGAACACAGGGAACACAGACAGGAACATGAGAACACGGGGAACACAGACAGGAACATGAGAACACGGGGAACACAGACAGGAACATGAGAACACGGGGAACAAAGACAGGAACATGAGAACACGGGGAACACAGACAGGAACATGAGAACACGGGGAACAAAGACAGGAACACATGAGAACACGGGGAACACAGACAGGAACATGAGAACACGGGGAACACAGACAGGAACATGAGAACACGGGGAACATAGACAGGAACATGAGAACACGGGGAACATAGACAGGAACATGAGAACACGGGGAACACAGACAGGAACATGAGAACACGGGGAACAAAGACAGGAACACATGAGAACACGGGGAACACAGACAGGAACATGAGAACACGGGGAACATAGACAGGAACATGAGAACACGGGGAACACAGACAGGAACATGAGAACACGGGGAACACAGACAGGAACATGAGAACACGGGGAACAAAGACAGGAACACATGAGAACACGGGGAACATAGACAGGAACATGAAAACACGGGGAACACAGACAGGAACATGAGAACACGGGGAACACAGACAGGAACACATGAGAACACGGGGAACATAGACAGGAACATGAAAACACGGGGAACACAGACAGGAACATGAGAACATGGGAACACAGACAGGAACATGAGAACACGGGAACACAGACAGGAACATGAGAACACAGGGAACACAGACAGGAACATGAGAACACGGGGAACACAGACAGGAACATGAGAACACGGGGAACACAGACAGGAACATGAGAACATGGGGAACACAGACAGGAACATGAGAACATGGGAACACAGACAGGAACATGAGAACACGGGAACACAGACAGGAACATGAGAACACGGGGAACACAGACAGGAACATGAGAACACGGGGAACATAGACAGGAACATGAGAACACGGGAACACAGACAGGAACATGAGAACACGGGGAACACAGACAGGAACATGAGAACACGGGGAACACAGACAGGAACATGAGAACACGGGAACACAGACAGGAACATGAGAACACGGGAACACAGACAGGAACATGAGAACACGCGGAACACAGACAGGAACATGAAAACACGGGGAACACAGACAGGAACATGAGAACACGGGGAACATAGACAGGAACATGAGAACACGGGAACACAGACAGGAACATGAGAACACGGGGAACACAGACAGGAACATGAGAACACGGGGAACACAGACAGGAACATGAGAACACGGGAACACAGACAGGAACATGAGAACACGGGAACACAGACAGGAACATGAGAACACGCGGAACACAGACAGGAACATGAGAACACGGGGAACACAGACAGGAACATGAGAACACGGGGAACACAGACAGGAACATGAGAACACGGAGAACACAGACAGGAACATGAGAACATGGGGAACACAGACAGGAACATGAGAACACGGGGAACACAGACAGGAACACATGAGAACATGGGGAACACAGACAGGAACATGAGAACACGGGGAACACAGACAGGAAAACGGGGAACACAGACAGGAGGAACATGTGAGCTCAGACGTTCTGCTGATGTTTCAGAGTGAAGCTGGAGAAAGAGAAGCGGGAACACGCCAAGCAGCACGGCATGATCCGGACCGAGTTCAGCGGGGGGGAGATCGCCGAGGAGATGGAGAAGGAACGCAGACTGTTCCAGCTGCAGACCTGCGAGGTGTGTGTGTGTGTGTGTGTGTGTGTGTGTGTGTGTGTGTGTGTGTGTGTGTGTGTGTGTGTGTGTGTGTGTGTGTGTGTGTGTGTGTGTGTGTGTGTGTGTGTGTGTGTGTGTGTGTGTGTGTGTGTGTGTGTGTGTGTGTGTGTGTGTGTGTGTGTGTGTGTGTGTGTGTGTGTGTGTGTGTGTGTGTGTGTGTGTGTGTGTGTGTGTGTGTGTGTGTGTGTGTGTGGGGGGGAGGTGTGTGGGGGGGGGAGGTGTGTGTGTGGGGGAGGTGTGTGTGAGGTGTGTGTGAGGCTGAGGACGCTCTGCTCTCTCTCCCCAGTACCTCCTCAAGGTGAATGAGATCAAGGTGAAGAAAGGCGTGGACTTCCTGCAGAACCTCATCAAGTACTTCCACGCTCAGTGCAAGTACGTCAAGCCGTGTTGATGCGTCATGTCATATTATTCCAGATATAAAACTCTGCATTTCTGGGAACTTTACTTTTCCTAAAAACATATCTCACAAAACAAGAAAAATCTCACAAATTTAGAAGGAAAGAAAAAGTAATTTCATGAAATCAAAACTCAAACGAGCTTTATCCCTTACTTCAAATGTTGGTTCTTTGTTTTTATTTGTTCTGTGTTCCTGTGCTCTCTGCGCCGTGGTGCTGCCAGCTTCTTCCAGGACGGACTGAAGGCGGTGGAGAGTCTGAAGCCGTCCGTCGAGAGGCTGACGGCTGACCTGAGCACGGTGAGGAGGAGGAGCTCAATGCACCGTGCTATAAACTGGTGCAGTAATATTGTGCCCGCAGTAAACTTGTAAACTATATCTTTACAAAGTGTGTTGGTTTAGGATGTGTGTGTGAGACAAGGAATGAAGCCAACAACAATACTCTCAGTTATCTGGCCCTAAAGCTGGAAAGACCTTTCAGAGTGAGCAACAGCTGTCATATAAGAAAAATACCTGAGTTCTTCAATCAACTTTTTTATGAAAAATCTTCAGGAATCTCAACAGACAATAATTAGATGTTAAATATTAATGCCATAAATGATTGCATACATTTACAGTTCCTAATGTTTCCAGTGTGATCGCTGACAGACGTCACTCCAGCTCTCCCTTAATGCACTGAACCCACTAAGAGGGTCTCCTCAGAGAATCAGGAAGTTACTTTGCAAAAACAAGAACTCTTCTCTCAGATGAAGGTGCTCGGGCTTTTTCTTCTTCTTTGCCTCTGCGTCAAATGTCCCACTTTGGTTTCTGTACGTAGCCGTCCAATAGGAGGTCCAATAGGAGGGCCAATAGGAGGTCCAATAGGAGGTCCAATAGCAGGTCCAATAGGAGGTCCAATAGGAGGACCAATAGTAGGTCCAATAGGAGGACCAATAGGAGGTCCAATAGGAGGACCAATAGGAGTTCCAATAGGAGGTCCAATAGGAGGACCAGCTCTGGCTTTGTGGCGGACATTTGAGACACTGAGACAAACTAGTAGATAATAGTAACATGGTCTTTCCGTGATACTGAAATGAAGACTCTTGAAATAAACAGTCTTTAAAGGAGTTTATTCTTTCAGGAAGTAAATCGTTTCTGAGCAGAAGGTCTGATATCCACACAGGGAGTAGAAGAGGATTATGTTAAACACACCTGCTATATGAAGAAACATCACACACACACACACACACACACACACACACACACACACACACACACACACACACACACACACACACACACACTTGTATGGTTGTGTTATGTTCAAGCTGGTTCTGTTCCAGTCTCTGTTGTACGTTAAAGCTAAAAACTATTGCAAATCGGGCAGACATGTACATCGGGGAGTCACAAATATAATAAGCGTGTGTCTCTTCTTCTTCGGTGGTGTCCAGATAAAGCAGGCTCAGGATGGGGAGAGGAAACAGCTGACTCAGCTCCGGGATGTCCTGAAGGCCTCGCTGCAGTCCGAGCAGAAGGAGGTGAGACATACTGAAGGTACCGCGCGTCGAAGGTACCGGGCGTCGAAGGTACCGCGTGTCGAAGGTACCGCGTGTCGAAGCGTGTTTCTGCCTTCACACCTGAGAGACTTTGTTCCACAGCGATGTCATGTGAAGTCGATGCAAAGTCGAGGATAGACGAGACCTCGCTCCGGGAGAGAGTCTCCATTCAGAAAACATGTAGAAGTGTTTCGCTGCCGTCCTGTAAGCTCTCCACAACGCTGAGTCATGCTTTTAATCACCGGTATCAGTTTGTAGTTACTTCGTTTTGATTCGGGTGGTACAATTAAATCAAAATATGTCAATGTTGTTGTTGTTGTTATCTAAATGGAGATAAGCCCCGCCTCCTCACCAGCTCGTACAGTTTGAGTGACGCGAGTAAACACCAATGATGCGAGTGACGGGATGCTAATCTTCGCTTTGAGTCCGGTGTGAGCGCAGCTTTGGATCGTATTTATCGTATTTAATTTCGTCTTAATGTACATTATTTAATTTCACATTCTGTTCTTGGACATATCATATTCTATTTACATGGATATAGACTTCTTGCACTATTTTGTATTTTTGTATTTTATGATATATGTTGCATTGTTGGAGGAGCTCAGGTCAGGAGAGTTTCATTTCTGCACTGTGGCTGCTGAGCATCTGACGATAACACCTTTGAATTTGAACTGAAAACTACAAAGATGGAGGTCAGAGCGTGTGTTGTGTTGCAGGACTCGCAGGCCAAGCCCAGCGGGTACAGCCTCCACCAGCTGCAGGGCAACAAGGCGCACGGCACCGAGCGCATCGGCACGCTCTACAAGAAGAGCGAGGGGTAAGAACTCAGAGTCCCAGCATGCAACAGGAGAGGCACTTACTACAGCACGCTCACAACAACATACACAACCCAGTCAGACCCTGAGTCAGCATTATGAGTCCTGAACCATGAGTCACCATTATGAGTCCTGAACCATGAGTCACCATTATGAGTCCTGAACCCTGAGTCAGCATTATGAGTCCTGAACCCTGAGTCAGCATTATGAGTCCTGAACCCTGAGTCAGCATTATGAGTCCTGAACCATGAGTCACCATTATGAGTCCTAAACCCTGAGTCAGCATTATGAGTCCTGAACCCTGAGTCAGCATCATGAGTCCTGAACCCTGAGTCAGCATTATGAGTCCTGAACCCTGAGTCAGCCTTATGAGTCCTGAACATGAGTCAGCATTATGAGTCCTGAACCCTGAGCCAGCATCATGAGTCCTGAACCCTGAGTCAGCATTATGAGTCCTGAACCCTGAGTCAGCATTATGAGTCCTGAACCCTGAGTCAGCATTATGAGTCCTGAACCCTGAGTCAGCATTATGAGTCCTGAACCCTGAGTCAGCATTATGAGTCCTGAACCCTGACCTGAGTCAGCATTATGAGTCCTGAACCCTGAGTCAGCATCATGAGTCCTGAACCCTGAGTCAGCATTATGAGTCCTGAACCCTGAGTCAGCATTATGAGTCCTGAACCCTGAGTCAGCATTATGAGTCCTGAACCCTGAGTCAGCATTATGAGTCCTGAACCCTGACCTGAGTCAGCATTATGAGTCCTGAACCCTGAGTCAGCATCATGAGTCCTGAACCCTGACCTGAGTCAGCATTTCTTCCCTGAATGTGTTTTGGTTGTTATCCTGAAATAAGGTCTGAACACAAGCTGAAGAGGTTTTAACTTTTAGTTCTACGACATAAAATACGGAGGTTGCTAACAAGAGTCTAAATGAGACGACTAGACGTCATCAGGCCCAACATTAGCCTCCTTTAGCTTAGCTTATTTTAGCTTATCTCTACAAGACCCCTGCAGGACCCTTCATGCTGACATTTAAATTCCTTAAGTGTGGCTTGCAAATGTTTCGTTCTCGCTCTTTTTTTCTTTGCACCTCTGTGTATTGTGGTCGTTCCTCCAGTTGAACGCTGCCTCTGGGTTTGATTGCTGCCTCTGGGTTTGATTGCTGCCTCTGGGTTTGATAGCTGCCTTTGGGTTTGATAGCTGCCTTTGGGTTTGATAGCTGCCTCTGGGTTTGATAGCTGCCTCTGGGTTTGATAGCTGCCTTTGGGTTTGATAGCTGCCTTTGGGTTTGATAGCTGCCTTTGGGTTTGATAGCTGCGTCTGGGTTTGATAGCTGCCTCTGGGTTTGATAGCTGCCTCTGGGTTTGATAGCTTGTAGTGTAATAACCATGGTAATAACTCTGTGTCCTCAGGCTGAGGAAGGTGTGGCAGAAGAGGAAATGCTCCGTGAAGAACGGCTTCCTGACCATCCCTCACGGCACGGTGAGATCCTCTCCTCTGATTGGTCCTCATGCATCAGAAGCTCCTCCCCATCTGCATGTCCATCAGCCAATCAAAACAAATCTTCTCCTGGGTTTCTTTTTTTTCGGGGAAAAAAGCAAATATAATTTTTTTTAGTTTCTTATTTTTATTTTTTGTTTTGTTCCTTCTTTCTTTTATTTTGAAGTTTTTACATGAAGAGTCCTCAGATCAGAGCAAGCAGCAGAAGAGAAACAGGAGGAGAAGGAGGAGCAGGGTGGGGGGGCACTAATCATTCATTATTACTCATGATCTCAAACCTATAATCCAGTATATAGTATACAGTATAATAAAGCAGACATGCACTCTACTGATCATCATAGTTATTAGATCAGATATACTTTAATACAGGATTAGAGACATATGTGGAATAATTACTTTTTTATCAGAAATTAAAGATGTTTTTTCACATTTGGCTCTAATCCTGCTCAACACGGGATTTTCCAAATTATTTTACAATTGGAAAATTCTTTATAATTCACATTTCTTTTAAATTATTGTTGATTCTTTTTTTGGTGTAATAAGGGTCTTATAATATGCAGGCACGTGCACACATAGACATCGAAGTGGGCTTGAGCCCCTGCCCTTTTCCCCCCTTTTTTTATTTTTTATAAATGAATATATATCTACTGCTGTTTGCGCACAGTTTCCCTTTCCAAAAATATATTGATTGAATACAAAATTAAAATATCAGGTCGGGAGATTAGACTGTGAAGTTCCGTAGCCCTCCCTCTCCTGTCTCTGTGTTAGCTGATTATTTTGTAGAATTCTGTTGAGTATTAAACAATTGCGTGAGTGTGAGGGTATTAAAATAAATTGGTTAGTAAGTCAGAGATGTGCAACTATATTTAACTTTAAAAAAAAAAAAATGTTTTAATAAATGATTATGTGAAGTGCCCTTTTTCCCACTTGAGCTCCCGCCCCCCAAAATGTCTGTGCACGTCCCTGGTAATATGGGTGTAATAACAGTGTAGTGCGGGTGTAATAGTGGTGTAACATGGGTCTAATACAGATGTTATATTTGTGTAATATGGGGATAAAAGGGTGTAACACGGGGTACTGATGGTGCTAAAGGGGTGTATTAATGTGTCATATGGGGGTAGTTACAGTGTTAAATGTGTAATGTAGAAAATAGCAATCAGTTAGTTTTCCAGAATGTTTACATGTAATTGCCGATGTAAGGGTTAAGTAAAGGGACAAGGACACATGAAAATATATATATATATATATTTGCTGTTAATGAGCGTTGGACTCCTCTAACGTGGCACTTCTCTCTCTGCTGGTGGTCTCGCAGGCTAACAGACCCCCGGCCAAACTGAACCTGCTCACCTGCCAGGTGAAGAGTAGTCCAGATGAGAAGAAGAGCTTCGACCTGTTCTCCCGTAAGCTGCACACACACACACACACACACACACACACACACACACACACACACACACACACACACACACACACATATATATACACACACACACACACACACACACACACACACACACACACACACACACACACACACACACACACACACACTCTCTGACCGTCTTTCTCCTGCAGACGACCGCACGTACCACTTCCAGGCCGAGGATGAGGCTGATTGCCAGCAGTGAGTATATGGTTATTATTATTATTATTATTATTATTATTATTAAATATTATACCTAGATATGCGGAGGCCCATTAGTAAAAGTGATTGTGAATTATATAAATATAAATATAATGAGTAAAAGTTATATATAAAAAATATATTCTATGAACATCTCTGGTCCTCTGACTTCAAAGTAATGTTGCATCTCTTAGTATTTTAAGTAATTCATGCGTGTATGTTAGTGTATTTCATTTAGTTTTAAGTGTGTGTGTGTGTGTGTGTGTGTGTGTGTGTGTGTGTGTGTGTGTGTGTGTGTGTGTGTGTGTGTGTGTGTGTGTGTGTGTGTGTGTGTGTGTGTGTGTGTGTGTGTGTGTGTGTGTGTGTGTGTGTGTGTGTGTGTGTGTGTGTGTGTGTGTGTGTGTGTGTGTGTGTGTGTGTGTGTGTGTGTGTGTGTGTGTGTGTGTGTGTGTGTGTGTGTGTGTGTGTGTGTGTGTGTGTGTGTGTGTGTAGCTGGGTGTCAGTGCTGCAGAACAGTAAGGAGGAGGCTCTGAACAAAGCATTTAAAGGCGATCAGGACGAAGGAGAGAACAACATCGTGCAGGAGCTGACCAGAGCCATCGTGGAGGAGGTGAAGAGGATGAGCGGGAACTCCTGCTGCTGCGACTGTGGGGCGCCCGGTACGTCATATTATACTACTACTAATACTACTACTACTACTACTAATACTAATACTACTACTACTACTACTAATACTAATACTTCTACTACTAATACTACTAATATTACTACTAATATTACTACTACTACTACTACTACTAATACTACTACTACTACTACTACTACTGCTACTACTAGCACTTATACTGCTGATAGAGAATGGGAACCTTTAAACCAAGATACTCAAGTAATTATTATAACCAGGACTCATAAGAACCAGGACTTGTTAGAACCAGGACTTGTTAGAACCAGGACTCGTTAGAACCAGGACTTGTTAGAACCAGAACTCATTAGAACCAGGACTAGTTAGAATCAGGACTAGTTAGAACCAGGATTTGTTCGAACCAGGACTTATTAGAACCAGGACTCGTTAAGACCAGGACTCGTTAGAACCAGGACTCGTTAGAACCAGGACTAGTTCGAATCAGGACTAGTTAGAACCAGGATTCGTTAGAACCAGGATATGTTAGAACCAGGACTTATTAGAACCAGCACTCGTTAAGACCAGGACTCATTAAGAACAGGACTCGTTAGAAGCAGGTCTCATTAAGACCAGGACTCGTCAAGACCAGGAATTGTTAGAACCAGGACTCATTAGAACCAGGACTCATTAGAACCAGCACTCATTAGAACCAGGACTTGTTAGAACCAGGACTCGTTAAGACCAGGACTCGTCAAGACCAGAACTAGTTAGAACCAGGACTCGTTAGAACCAGCACTCATTAGAACCAGGACTCGTTAAGACCAGGAATTGTTAGAACCAGAACTCATTAGAACCAGGACTCATTAGAACCAGGACTAGTTAGAGCCAGGACTCGTTAGGACTAGAAGTCGTACAGACCAGACTTCATTAAGCCACCCTAACTGATCCTCTCTGGCCCTCAGACCCCACCTGGCTGTCCACTAACTTGGGGGTTCTGATCTGCATCGAGTGCTCGGGGATCCACAGGGAGATGGGGGTCCACTACTCCAGGATCCAGAGCCTGGACCTGGACATGCTGGGAACCTCGGAGCTGCTGGTGAGTCCACGTTCGATTTCGATGAGACATGTTGTTCAACTTTCCTCAACTTAATGCAACTCTAGAACCTCCAGGGGGTCATTTTAACTCTAGAACCTCCAGGGGGTCATTTTAACTCTAGAACCTCCAGGGGGTCGTTTTAACTCTAGAACCTCCAGGGGGTCATTTTAACTCTAGAACCTCCAGGGGATCATTTTAACTCTAGAACCTCCAGGGGGTCATTTTAACTCTAGAACCTCCAGGGGGGCGTTTTAACTCTAGAACTTCCAGGGGGTCGTTTTAACTCTAGAAACTCCAGGGGGTCATTTTAACTCTAGAACCTCCAGGGTGTCATTTTAACTCTAGAACCTCCAGGGGGTCATTTTAACTATAGAACCTCCAGGGGGTCATTTTAACTCTAGAACCTCCAGGGGGTCGTTTTAACTCTAGAACCTCCAGGGGGTCGTTTTAACTCTAGAACCTCCAGGGGGTCATTTTAACTCTAGAACCTCCAGGGGGTCGTTTTAACTCTAGAACTTCCAGGGGGTCGTTTTAACTCTAGAACCTCCAGGGGGGCGTTTTAACTCTAGAAACTCCAGGGGGTCGTTTTAACTCTAGAACCTCCAGGGGGTCGTTTTAACTCTAGAACCTCCAGGGTGTCATTTTAACTCTAGAACCTCCAGGGGGTCATTTTAACTCTAGAACTTCCAGGGGGGCGTTTTAACTATAGAACCTCCAGGGGGTCATTTTAACTCTAGAACCTCCAGGGTGTCATTTTAACTCTAGAACCTCCAGGGGGTCATTTTAACTCTAGAACTTCCAGGGGGGCGTTTTAACTCTAGAACTTCCAGGGGGTCATTTTAACTCTAGAACTTCCAGGGGGTCATTTTAACTCTAGAACCTCCAGGGGGGCGTTTTAACTCTAGAACTTCCAGGGTGTCATTTTAACTCTAGAACCTCCAGGGGGGCGTTTTAACTCTAGAACTTCCAGGGGGGCGTTTTAACTCTAGAACTTCCAGGGTGTCATTTTAACTCTAGAACCTCCAGGGGGTCGTTTTAACTATAGAACCTCCAGGGGGTCATTTTAACTCTAGAACTTCCAGGGGGGCGTTTTAACTCTAGAACCTCCAGGGGGGCGTTTTAACTATAGAACCTCCAGGGGGTCGTTTTAACTATAGAACCTCCAGGGGGTCATTTTAACTCTAGAACCTCCAGGGGGTCGTTTTAACTATAGAACCTCCAGGGGGGCGTTTTAACTATAGAACCTCCAGGGGGGCGTTTTAACTCTAGAACCGCCAGGGGGTCGTTTTAACTCTAGAACCTCCAGGGGGTCGTTTTAACTCTAGAACCTCCAGGGGGGCATTTTAACTCTAGAACCTCCAGGGGGGCGTTTTAACTCTAGAACCTCCAGGGGGTTGTTTTAACTCTAGAACCTCCAGGGGGGCATTTTAACTCTAGAACCTCCAGGGGGGCGTTTTAACTCTAGAACCTCCAGGGGGTCGTTTTAACTCTAGAACTTCCAGGGGGTCGTTTTAACTCTAGAACTTCCAGGGGGTCAGTTTAACTCTAGAACCTCCAGGGTGTGAACGCACCTTTTAGAGCTGAGCCTTTTTTAACGCATGCTCGGCTGATTGTAAATAAAGGATATTCAAACAGTTTGAGAACCCCTGGGGTAGAACAAGTAGTCCAGACGGACCCACCTGACCTGACGTGTTGTGTTTTAGTTGGCGAAGAATGTGGGAAATGCCAGCTTCAACGAGGTCATGGAGGCAGATCTGTCGGCACCGGACGTCACCAAACCGGACCCCAGCAGCGACATGTGAGAGATTCCTATAAATCTATATCACAAACACATACTCCAGATCTATATCATGACATCTGAAGGAGGGGTTCATGTTGGTGTTTGCTACACAAGCATGTAATGATCGATTCAACAAAATAACCTTCTAACAATTGATCAGAGTCAGATTGTAATCTTTGCATCACTGATCTAACATTCTGCTGGAGCTGTTTGTTTAGATCTAGAACGTGCCCCTCTATGAAGGCTGTGAGCCTCCTGGAGACCAGAACCGCAGGGACTGAATGAGTGTGTGTGGTTCTGCAGGCAGGTGAGGAAGGACTTCATCATGGCGAAGTACACGGAGAAGCGGTTTGTGCGGCGGCAGTGTGCGGACGCGGCGGCGCAGCTGCAGGCGCTGTACGAGGCGGTTCGATGCCGGGACATCCTGTTGCTGCTGCAGATCTACGCTGAGGGGGTGGAGCTGCAGGAGGCCATCGACCAACCCAACGAACACGTATGTTTACTGCAGTTTGTGATGAGACATCCATCAAACTCAAAACACATTCAGAATATTTCGTCAGGAACCGTGACACATATACTTGGACTCGTGAAATTCACGAAGTTCAAGAAGTATATAAATACAAGAAGTTCCAAATCCCAAAAAGTGTTTTCTAAAATGAGAAAACAAACGCTCTTTTCAGAGGCAAACATGGCAATGGCTAAATGCAGAAACACTACGCTAATAAAGCTTCAAAACTCTGCATCTCTAGACCAATGAGAAACAAGATGAACTGGTACAGGACACAGGGAGACGAGGACTATATATACAATACAACCCTGAGACTATAGATAACCTGGGACTATAACCTGAGACTATAACCTGAGTCTATAACCTGAGACTATAACCTGAGTCTATAACCTGAGTCTATAACCTGAGACTATAACCTGAGTCTATAACCTGAGTCTATAACCTGAGTCTATAACCTGAGTCTATAACCTGAGACTATAACCTGAGTCTATAACCTGAGACTATAACCTGAGACTATAACCTGAGTCTATAACCTGAGTCTATAACCTGAGACTATAGATAACCTGAGACTATAACCTGAGTCTATAACCTGAGTCTATAACCTGAGTCTATAACCTGAGTCTATAACCTGAGTCTATAACCTGAGTCTAACCTGAGTCTATAACCTGAGACTATAACCTGAGTCTATAACCTGAGTCTATAACCTGAGTCTATAACCTGAGTCTATAACCTGAGTCTATAACCTGAGACTATAACCTGAGACTATAACCTGAGTCTATAACCTGAGACTATAACCTGAGACTATAACCTGAGTCTATAACCTGAGACTATAACCTGAGTCTATAACCTGAGTCTATAACCTGAGTCTATAACCTGAGTCTATAACCTGAGTCTATAACCTGAGACTATAACCTGAGTCTATAACCTGAGTCTATAACCTGAGTCTATAACCTGAGTCTATAACCTGAGTCTATAACCTGAGTCTATAACCTGAGACTATAACCTGAGTCTATAACCTGAGACTATAACCTGAGTCTATAACCTGAGTCTATAACCTGAGTCTATAACCTGAGTCTATAACCTGAGACTATAACCTGAGTCTATAACCTGAGACTATAACCTGAGACTATAACCTGAGTCTATAACCTGAGTCTATAACCTGAGACTATAGATAACCTGAGACTATAACCTGAGTCTATAACCTGAGTCTATAACCTGAGTCTATAACCTGAGTCTATAACCTGAGTCTATAACCTGAGTCTAACCTGAGTCTATAACCTGAGACTATAACCTGAGTCTATAACCTGAGTCTATAACCTGAGTCTATAACCTGAGTCTATAACCTGAGTCTATAACCTGAGACTATAACCTGAGACTATAACCTGAGTCTATAACCTGAGACTATAACCTGAGACTATAACCTGAGTCTATAACCTGAGACTATAACCTGAGTCTATAACCTGAGTCTATAACCTGAGACTATAACCTGAGTCTATAACCTGAGTCTATAACCTGAGTCTATAACCTGAGACTATAACCTGAGTCTATAACCTGAGTCTATAACCTGAGTCTATAACCTGAGTCTATAACCTGAGTCTATAACCTGAGTCTATAACCTGAGTCTATAACCTGAGACTATAACCTGAGTCTATAACCTGAGACTATAACCTGAGTCTATAACCTGAGACTATAACCTGAGTCTATAACCTGAGTCTATAACCTGAGTCTATAACCTGAGTCTATAACCTGAGACTATAACCTGAGTCTATAACCAGAGTCTATAACCTGAGTCTATAACCTGAGTCTATAACCTGAGTCTATAACCTGAGTCTATAACCTGAGTCTATAACCTGAGTCTATAACCTGAGTCTATAACCTGAGTCTATAACCTGAGTCTATAACCTGAGACTATAACCAGAGTCTATAACCTGAGTCTATAACCTGAGTCTATAACCTGAGACTATAACCTGAGTCTATAACCTGAGTCTATAACCTGAGTCTATAACCTGAGTCTATAACCTGAGTCTATAACCTGAGTCTATAACCTGAGACTATAACCTGAGTCTATAACCTGAGTCTATAACCTGAGTCTATAACCTGAGACTATAGATAACCTGAGTCTATAACCTGAGTCTATAACCTGAGTCTATAACCTGAGACTATAACCTGAGTCTATAACCTGAGTCTATAACCTGAGTCTATAACCTGAGTCTATAACCTGAGTCTATAACCTGAGTCTATAACCTGAGACTATAATCTGAGTCTATAACCTGAGTCTATAACCTGAGTCTATAACCTGAGACTATAACCTGAGTCTATAACCTGAGTCTATAACCTGAGTCTATAACCTGAGTCTATAACCTGAGTCTATAACCTGAGTCTATAACCTGAGTCTATAACCTGAGTCTATAACCTGAGACTATAACCTGAGTCTATAACCTGAGTCTATAACCTGAGACTATAACCTGAGTCTATAACCTGAGTCTATAACCTGAGTCTATAACCTGAGTCTATAACCTGAGTCTATAACCTGAGTCTATAACCTGAGACTATAACCTGAGTCTATAACCTGAGTCTATAACCTGAGACTATAACCTGAGTCTATAACCTGAGTCTATAACCTGAGTCTATAACCTGAGACTATAACCTGAGTCTATAACCTGAGTCTATAACCTGAGTCTATAACCTGAGTCTATAACCTGAGTCTATAACCTGAGTCTATAACCTGAGACTATAACCTGAGACTATAACCTGAGACTATAACCTGAGACTATAACCTGAGTCTATAACCTGAGACTATAACCTGAGTCTATAACCTGAGTCTATAACCTGAGACTATAACCTGAGACTATAACCTGAGTCTATAACCAGAGTCTATAACCTAAGACTATAACCTGAGACTATAACCTGAGACTATAACCTGAGTCTATAACCTGAGACTATAACCTGAGACTATAACCTGAGACTATAACCTGAGACTATAACCTGAGTCTATAACCTGAGACTATAACCTGAGTCTATAACCTGAGTCTATAACCTGAGACTATAACCTGAGACTATAACCTGAGTCTATAACCAGAGTCTATAACCTAAGACTATAACCTGAGTCTATAACCTGAGACTATAACCTGAGTCTATAACCTGAGACTATAACCTGAGACTATAACCTGAGACTATAACCTGAGTCTATAACCTGAGACTATAACCTGAGTCTATAACCTGAGTCTATAACCTGAGACTATAACCTGAGACTATAACCTGAGTCTATAACCAGAGTCTATAACCTAAGACTATAACCTGAGTCTATAACCTGAGACTATAACCTGAGACTATAACCTGAGACTATAACCTGAGTCTATAACCAGAGTCTATAACCTAAGACTATAACCAGAGTCTATAACCTAAGACTATAACCTGAGTCTATAACCTGAGACTATAACCTGAGTCTATAACCTGAGACTATAACCTGAGACTATAACCTGAGACTATAACCTGAGTCTATAACCTGAGACTATAACCTGAGTCTATAACCTGAGTCTATAACCTGAGACTATAACCTGAGTCTATAACCTGAGTCTATAACCTGAGTCTATAACCTGAGTCTATAACCTGAGACTATAACCTGAGACTATAACCTGAGACTATAACCTGAGTCTATAACCTGAGTCTATAACCTGAGACTATAACCTGAGACTATAACCTGAGACTATAACCTGAGACTATAACCTGAGACTATAACCTGAGACTATAACCTGAGTCTATAACCTGAGACTATAACCTGAGTCTATAACCTGAGTCTATAACCTGAGACTATAACCTGAGACTATAACCTGAGACTATAACCTAAGACTATAACCTGAGACTATAACCTGAGACTATAGATAACCTGAGTCTATAACCTGAGTCTATAACCTGAGACTATAACCTAATACTATAACCTGAGTCTATAACCTGAGACTATAACCTGAGACTATAGATAACCTGAGTCTATAACCTGAGTCTATAACCTGAGACTATAACCTGAGACTATAACCTGAGACTATAACCTGAGACTATAACCTAAGACTATAACCTGAGTCTATAACCTGAGACTATAACCTGAGTCTATAACCTGAGTCTATGACCTGAGACTATAACCTGAGTCTATAACCTGAGTCTATAACCTGAGACTATAACCTGAGTCTATAACCTGAGTCTATAACCTGAGTCTATAACCTGAGACTATAACCTGAGTCTATAACCTGAGTCTATAACCTGAGTCTATAACCTGAGTCTATAACCTGAGTCTATAACCTGAGACTATAACCTGAGACTATAACCTGAGTCTATAACCAGAGTCTATAACCTGAGTCTATAACCTGAGTCTATAACCTGAGACTATAACCTGAGACTATAACCTGAGACTATAACCTGAGACTATAACCTGAGTCTATAACCTGAGTCTATAACCTGAGTCTATAACCTGAGACTATAACCTGAGTCTATAACCTGAGTCTATAACCTGAGACTATAACCTGAGTCTATAACCTGAGATTATAACCTGAGACTATAACCTGAGTCTATAACCTGAGACTATAACCTGAGTCTATAACCTGAGACTATAACCTGAGACTATAACCTGAGACTATAACCTGAGACTATAACCTGAGACTATAACCTGAGTCTATAACCTGAGACTATAACCTGAGTCTATAACCTGAGACTATAACCTGAGACTATAACCTGAGACTATAACCTGAGACTATAACCTGAGACTATAACCAGAGACTATAACCTGAGTCTATAACCTGAGTCTATAACCTGAGTCTATAACCTGAGTCTATAACCTGAGACTATAGATAACCTGAGACTATAACCTGAGTCTATAACCTGAGACTATAACCTGAGTCTATAACCTGAGACTATAACCTGAGTCTATAACCTGAGTCTATAACCTGAGTCTATAACCTGAGACTATAGATAACCTGAGACTATAACCTGAGTCTATAACCTGAGACTATAACCTGAGTCTATAACCTGAGACTATAACCTGAGTCTATAACCTGAGTCTATAACCTGAGTCTATAACCTGAGTCTATAACCTGAGTCTATAACCTGAGACTATAACCTGAGACTATAGATAACCTGAGACTATAACCTGAGTCTATAACCTGAGACTATAACCTGAGTCTATAACCTGAGACTATAACCTGAGTCTATAACCTGAGACTATAACCTGAGTCTATAACCTGAGACTATAACCTGAGTCTATAACCTGAGTCTATAACCTGAGTCTATAACCTGAGTCTATAACCTGAGTCTATAACCTGAGTCTATAACCTGAGTCTATAACCTGAGACTATAGATAACCTGAGACTATAACCTGAGACTATAACCTGAGTCTATAACCTGAGTCTATAACCTGAGTCTATAACCTGAGTCTATAACCTGAGACTATAACCTGAGTCTATAACCTGAGTCTATAACCTGAGTCTATAACCTGAGTCTATAACCTGAGACTATAACCTGAGTCTATAACCTGAGTCTATAACCTGAGTCTATAACCTGAGTCTATAACCTGAGACTATAACCTGAGTCTATAACCTGAGTCTATAACCTGAGTCTATAACCTGAGTCTATAACCTGAGTCTATAACCTGAGTCTATAACCTGAGTCTATAACCTGAGACTATAACCTGAGACTATAACCTGAGTCTATAACCTGAGTCTATAACCTGAGTCTATAACCTGAGTCTATAACCTGAGACTATAACCTGAGTCTATAACCTGAGTCTATAACCTGAGTCTATAACCTGAGTCTATAACCTGAGTCTATAACCTGAGTCTATAACCTGAGACTATAACCTGAGTCTATAACCTGAGTCTATAACCTGAGTCTATAACCTGAGACTATAACCTGAGTCTATAACCTGAGTCTATAACCTGAGTCTATAACCAGAGTCTATAACCTGAGTCTATAACCTGAGACTATAACCTGAGTCTATAACCTGAGACTATAACCTGAGTCTATAACCTGAGACTATAACCTGAGACTATAACCTGAGTCTATAACCTGAGACTATAACCAGAGACTATAACCTGAGTCTATAACCTGAGACTATAACCTGAGTCTATAACCTGAGTCTATAACCTGAGTCTATAACCTGAGTCTATAACCTGAGTCTATAACCTGAGACTATAACCTGAGTCTATAACCTGAGTCTATAACCAGAGACTATAACCTGAGTCTAGAGATAACCTGAGTCTATAACCTGAGTCTATAACCTGAGTCTATAACCTGAGTCTATAACCTGAGACTATAACCTGAGTCTATAACCTGAGTCTATAACCTGAGACTATAACCTGAGTCTATAACCTGAGTCTAGAGATAACCTGAGTCTATAACCTGAGTCTATAACCTGAGTCTATAACCTGAGTCTATAACCTGAGACTATAACCTGAGACTATAACCTGAGACTATAACCTGAGTCTATAACCTGAGTCTATAACCTGAGTCTATAACCTGAGTCTATAACCTGAGTCTATAACCTGAGTCTATAACCTGAGTCTAGAGATAACCTGAGTCTATAACCTGAGACTATAACCTGAGTCTATAACCTGAGTCTATAACCTGAGTCTATAACCTGAGACTATAACCTGAGACTATAACCTGAGTCTATAACCTGAGTCTATAACCTGAGTCTATAACCTGAGATTATAACCTGAGACTATAACCTGAGTCTATAGATAACCTGAGTCTATAACCTGAGTCTATAACCTGAGTCTATAACCTGAGACTATAACCTGAGTCTATAACCTGAGACTATAACCTGAGTCTATAACCTGAGTCTATAGATAACCTGAGTCTATAACCTGAGACTATAACCTGAGTCTATAACCTGAGATTATAACCTGAGTCTATAACCTGAGTCTATAACCTGAGAACTGATGATATGAACATCGACCCGTTGGTTCTGCAGGAGCCCGGGGAGACGGCGCTCCACCTGGCGGTCCGGATGGTGGACAGGAACTCGCTGCACATCGTC
>NC_136906.1:82778660-82783660 GCF_949606895.1 Notothenia rossii | reverse complement strand
CTTTATAGCCCAACATTAGCCTCCTTTAGCTTAGCGGTGGTGACGTGAAGTCATGTGACCGTGCTGTAGTTCCTTTATAGCCCAACATTAGCCTCCTTTAGCTTAGCGGTGGTGACGTGAGGTCATGTGACCGTGCTGTAGTTCCTTTATAGCCCAACATTAGCCACCTTTAGCTTAGCGGTGGTGACGTGAAGTCATGTGACCGTGCTGTAGTTCCTTTATAGCCCAACATTAGCCTCCTTTAGCTTAGCGGTGGTGACGTGAGGTCATGTGACCGTGCTGTAGTTCCTCTATAGCCCAACATTAGCCTCCTTTAGCTTAGCGGTGGTGACGTGAGGTCATGTGACCGTGCTGTAGTTCCTCTATAGCCCAACATTAGCCTCCTTTAGCTTAGCGGTGGTGACGTGAGGTCATGTGACCGTGCTGTAGTTCCTTTATAGCCCAACATTAGCCTCCTTTAGCTTAGCGGTGGTGACGTGAAGTCATGTGACCGTGCTGTAGTTCCTCTATAGCCCAACATTAGCCTCCTTTAACTTAGCGGTGGTGACGTGAGGTCATGTGACCGTGCTGTAGTTCCTCTATAGCCCAACATTAGCCTCCTTTAGCTTAGCGGTGGTGACGTGAAGTCATGTGACCGTGCTGTAGTTCCTTTATAGCCCAACATTAGCCTCCTTTAGCTTAGCGGTGGTGACGTGAAGTCATGTGACCGTGCTGTAGTTCCTCTATAGCCCAACATTAGCCTCCTTTAGCTTAGCAGTGGTGACGTGAAGTCATGTGACCGTGCTGTAGTTCCTCTATAGCCCAACATTAGCCTCCTTTAGCTTAGCGGTGGTGAAGTCATGTGACCGTGCTGTAGTTCCTTTATAGCCCAACACTAGCCTCCTTTAGCTTAGCGGTGGTGAAGTCATGTGACCGTGCTGTAGTTCCTCTATAGCCCAACATTAGCCTCCTTTAGCTTAGCGGTGGTGACGTGAAGTCATGTGACCGTGCTGTAGTTCCTCTATAGCCCAACATTAGCCTCCTTTAGCTTAGCGGTGGTGAGGTGAAGTCATGTGACCGTGCTGTAGTTCCTTTATAGCCCAACATTAGCCACCTTTAGCTTAGCGGTGGTGATGTGAAGTCATGTGACCGTGCTGTAGTTCCTCTATAGCCCAACATTAGCCTCCTTTAGCTTAGCGGTGGTGACGTGAGGTCATGTGACCGTGCTGTAGTTCCTTTATAGCCCAACATTAGCCACCTTTAGCTTAGCGGTGGTGATGTGAAGTCATGTGACCGTGCTGTAGTTCCTCTATAGCCCAACATTAGCCACCTTTAGCTTAGCGGTGGTGACGTGAAGTCATGTGACCGTGCTGTAGTTCCTTTATAGCCCAACATTAGCCTCCTTTAGCTTAGCGGTGGTGACGTGAGGTCATGTGACCGTGCTGTAGTTCCTTTATAGCCCAACATTAGCCACCTTTAGCTTAGCGGTGGTGATGTGAAGTCATGTGACCGTGCTGTAGTTCCTTTATAGCCCAACATTAGCCTCCTTTAGCTTAGCGGTGGTGACGTGAGGTCATGTGACCGTGCTGTAGTTCCTCTATAGCCCAACATTAGCCACCTTTAGCTTAGCGGTGGTGACGTGAAGTCATGTGACCCTGCTGTAGTTCCTCTATAGCCCAATATTAGCCTCCTTTAGCTTAGCGGTGGTGATGTGAAGTCATGTGACCGTGCTGTAGTTCCTCTATAGCCCAATATTAGCCTCCTTTAGCTTAGCGGTGGTGACGTGAAGTCATGTGACCGTGCTGTAGTTCCTCTATAGCCCAATATTAGCCTCCTTTAGCTTAGCGGTGGTGATGTGAAGTCATGTGACCGTGCTGTAGTTCCTTTATAGCCCAACATTAGCCTCCTTTAGCTTAGCGGTGGTGACGTGAGGTCATGTGACCGTGCTGTAGTTCCTCTATAGCCCAACATTAGCCACCTTTAGCTTAGCGGTGGTGACGTGAAGTCATGTGACCGTGCTGTAGTTCCTTTATAGCCCAACATTAGCCTCCTTTAGCTTAGTTTATCCTGCTGAATGAAACGTCTGTTTGACTCAGAGTTTATTTTCTTAGCTTATAGTATTATAAGACAGGAGATGTTCCACATTGATGTTTGGTCACATGATACCAGGAGTTCTGCACAGGAAGCTTAACGGTGTGTTTCTTGCAGCCCATCCCGACGCGACGTGAGGAGCGTCCGGTCAGCTGCTTCCTGCCGGGTGCTGCCTCTCTGGCCCGGGACAAACCCAGGCCTCAGATTCCCAGCATGATGATGAACAACGAGACCTACGGCACCATGATGGAGCTGCCCCCCCCTGGGCCCCCGCTGCCCCCCCGGGGCCCCAGCAGAGGTCAGGCAGGGACCACATACACAGACACTAAATCTGATGCTAATGATTCCAGAGTCTAGATATGTTATGAGTCTACTCCAGCACTGTGAACCTGGACATGTGGAGACTCCCCAATTAGCATCATAGCCTATGTGGACAATAGCTAAAAAATAGCTTGGCTAATTTTGACAATTTCCGAGTGCTTTTGGGGGCTATTGAGGATGCTGATAGACTGGATAGAAGTACTGCATTCAAAATATAGTCAAAGCTCAACTATCATACTGTTTCTCCTCAATATATCACAGGTCTCAGAGCCTGTCTCTGATTGGCTGGAACACCAAACAGATCATTGCAGCATTACCCATAATCCCCTCTGTTTCAGCCCTGTTTCCAAAGTGCTGATTCTCTGTCTGTTACTTTAGATGAAAATAAGGAGCCCCTCCCCACGCCCCTCTGAGAGAGATTTGGTTACAAAGAACTCAATGGAGCTCTAGGAGGAGATTAAGATGATAAGAGGGGGGGGGGGGGTTACCTTGGTTGCTGATTGGCTAATGGTTACACAAGACAACACATCGTTATGACATCACAAAGTGACCAAAATCTGATCAGCTCATTTTCAGACAGGTTTTTATAGAAATGGATCAAAAAGAGAGAGAATCTTTGTTCCTGAAACTTTCAGAGTCTCTTTCCACAGAGGGGACACATGTTGATGTAGAAGAGACATGAAGAAGAGGGGACACATGTTGATGTAGAAGAGACATGAAGAAGAGGGGACACATGTTGATGTAGAGAGACATGAAGAAGAGGGGACACATGTTGATGTAGCCTATACGAGACATGAAGAAGAGAGGACACATGTTGATGTAGAAGAGACATGAAGAAGAGGGGACACATGTTGATGTAGAGAGACATGAAGAAGAGAGGACACATGTTGATGTAGAGAGACATGAAGAAGAGAGGACACATGTTGATGTAGAAGAGACATGAAGAAGAGAGGACACATGTTGATGTAGAAGAGACATGAAGAAGAGGGGACACATGTTGATGTAGAAGAGACATGAAGAAGAGAGGACACATGTTGATGTAGAAGAGACATGAAGAAGAGGGGACACATGTTGATGTAGAAGAGACATGAAGAAGAGAGGACACATGTTGATGTATACGAGACATGAAGAAGAGGGGACACATGTTGATGTAGAGAAGACATGAAGAAGAGGGGACACATGTTGATGTAGGAGAGACATGAAGAAGAGGGGACACATGTTGATGTAGAAGAGACATGGAGAAGAGGGGACACATGTTGATGTAGAAGAGACATGGAGAAGAGGGGACACTTGTTGATGTAGAGAGACATGGAGAAGAGCGGACACATGTTGATGTAGAAGAGACATGGAGAAGAGGGGACACATGTTGATGTAGAAGAGACATGAAGAAGAGGGGACACATGTTGATGTAGAAGAGACATGAAGAAGAGGGGACACATGTTGATGTAGAAGAGACATGAAGAAGAGGGGAAACATGGTGATGTAGAAGAGACATGGAGAAGAGGGGACACATGTTGATGTAGAAGAGACATGAAGAAGAGGGGACACATGTTGATGTAGAAGAGACATGGAGAAGAGGGGACACATGTTGATGTAGAAGAGACATGAAGAAGAGGGGACACATGTTGATGTAGAAGAGACATGAAGAAGAGGGGACACATGTTGATGTAGGAGAGACATGAAGAAGAGGGGACACATGTTGATGGAGAAGAGACATGAAGAAGAGGGGACACATGTTGATGTAGAAGAGACATGGAGAAGAGGGGACACATGTTGATGTAGAAGAGACATGAAGAAGAGGGGACACATGTTGATGGAGAAGAGACATGAAGAAGAGGGCACACATGTTGATGTAGAAGAGACATGAAGAAGAGGGGACACATGTTGATGTAGAAGAGACATGAAGAAGAGGGGACACATGTTGATGTAGGAGAGACATGAAGAAGAGGGGACACATGTTGATGGAGAAGAGACATGAAGAAGAGGGGACACATGTTGATGTAGAAGAGACATGAAGAAGAGGGGACACATGTTGATGTAGAAGAGACATGAAGAAGAGGGGACACATGTTGATCTAGAAGAGACATGAAGAAGACACATGTGTCCCCTCTGGAAACTGACACATGTGTCCCCTCTGTAAAGAGAGACTCTCTTTACAGAGGGGACACATGGTTATGTAGAAGAGACACGAAGAAGTGGATTTGAAATAATACGTGACCTTTAATGTCTTTCATTTTTGTAAAGCACTTTGAATTGCCTCGTGTTGAAAGCTGCTACATAAATAAACTTCCCTTGTCTCGCAGGTAAACCAGTTGCCATGGAGACCGTGGGGAGACAGCGGTCGTCCTCCGACCCCCCGAACCCTCAGACCCCCGAGAGGAACTCCTCCATATACGGTGAGTGTGTCACTTCCTCACTGTCTCTATAGAGGCCGATCAGGAGAGCCGGATCTGATCGATATGGACATAAACGAGAGTGAAGTTTAGAGAGAGAGGGGGAGGGAGAGGGGGAGGGGGAGAGAGAGGAGAGAGAGAGAGATCAGCTGCTGAGTCTGACGGAGACACGCAGCTCTGATCACCTGAAGCCCCGCCCAAATGCAGTGGGGAGTC